>NW_017257294.1:1940484-1990298 GCF_001594055.1 Mycetomoellerius zeteki
GACGTGAAAACGAGTGGACGTTCCGTGGTCGAGGCGAGTGGGCACGGTTTCGCGGTGCGGCCGCGCGCGGAGCCACACTCCTCCCGCTACGATCACCCACACTACTGAAGTGTGCCGCTTCACGGACGCGGCTCTTATACCCGCGACACTGGCGCCATCAAGCGTCCCTGCTGCCGAGCGCCGTCGAGAGCCGAGCTCGCGCGCCGTGTCTTCGAAATGTAGCGATCGCGAGGCGATTCATCTATCATGGAACAAATCGGAATGGATTCCGATTGGAGTCTATTCAGTTTTTCCTAAAAAATAGAAATCTAGGGAATAATTAAATTCTGATCTTATTTTTAGAACAAGTAAAAAGAAATTTCAAGAAATTAAATCGAGATATGGAAGGATTTGCTGGATCGCAATCTTTCGGGGAAAGTTTCTCTTGATGACGATGATTGCATTAAAATTTTTATTCACAAGTCAATAGTAAAAATAGTTATACAGAATAGATTTTGAATGTATTAAAAATATTAGGTACATGCAAAGATCTGCGGAGAAATATATATAACATGAGATTTAAACGTTGTATTTGATCAACTCTAAACAATAAAAATAATTAATAAATATAATTAGTTAATTAAAATAACTTATGCCTTTGTAACATTGCTATATTATCATTATATGATCAGATAAAATATAGATATATTTTTATATTTTTAAACATGATCATATATAAATTATATTTTTATATTAATTTTACTAATTATATATATTATATATCTTGACATATTGCACAAAATTCAACTAAAAAATAGAAAATTAACAATATATTATAAATAAAAATGTATAATCTTTAATTTTTCAAGAAGCTTTCAACAAAACATTATGTAAGGCAACTTCTATATTTAAACGCTTATTCATTAATGCTAATATAGCATTAATAAATAATCTCTTACAAAATTATATTCTAAAATATATTATGTCACAAACATGTATATATTATTTGGATTTAACTCCGTTGGTCTATTTGGGTTTATTTGACTCAAAATATAATTTATTTTCTTAACTCTAAAAACTAATATTTTATTTAAAAACTTGTTTTTCTAGTATTTGATAATTTCATCTGTAATGTAAGATCTTTTTTGCGTAAACATTTCTTATTTTTTAGAACTTTTTAATCATACTGACCCATGTAATCGTATAGTAAATTTGAACAGACCAGCAGGATTAAAGCAAGATAAATTTTTCCAAACAAACTCTATTCAATCTTAAACTCCCTCGAAATCGGAATTTTGTGGGACGGGATGAGAAATCTCTTCGTACTCTTGCCTGCCGTAGCCTATAAAGAATTTAAACAAGATAACGTAGTTAATATGTATGTAACGTAGTCTAATTTTATTTACAATCATTAAAAAGTAAGATCTGTTGCAGCACATTATACTTTCGTGCAACATAAATTCAAGCAAAAAGCAGTCTTAATAGAAGTGCCATAACTGGATACGTAGAGTACCTAAGTAACTAAAAATCGTAAGTTATTAATGCATAGAATAACTACAGTTTGCAATAAAGCATACGTGCACATACTTAAAATCAGATCTTGACGAAGCAATGACGCACTACAAAAGCGTAGACATGTAGCCAGTGATTTACTGACCCATGGCAGGACTTGGTGCAAACACTGTGGCTAAGTTGCCATTTCTCCCTTGGCCTATTCTCAACAGATATATACTCGAGACAGGACGAACGATTAAGTTTATGATCATAACAGCTGCACTAAATTTTTCAGCTCCACCTATAAATTAATGGAATCAGAATTAATAAAATCTTTTGATCAATAAACAATTTGTAATATCTCGTTTTCCTTCATTTTCTTTCTCTATTAACATTGCAACATATATATATACATATATATATATACACACACTATATTCAATATATTCAATATACTCACCTGTTAACATACTTGGATAATAGAGTGCTAATATAATAACATCAAGAAATATAGAGAATACGTTTATGAAAAACGCCTGTAAAATATATATATAATATATATAATTACAGCTAATTTCAAATAAAAACAAATAAGTTTTCTCTTTCTATTTTTAATAACTTACAAATTGCAGTGGTTCATCGGATTCAACACTATGAACAGCCCAAAATATACAAACAAAGAATAGCAAGTTATAAAACAGTACAGATTTGGGACACCAACTTCCTTGCATACCCCTGTAATGTATTTTACATTTTATACATATTATAAAAATACAAGTTCTTATAGATACGTAAAATCTTTCTATCTTCAGCAGAGAATCCAAGCTGTTCTTACCATGATACAAGTAGCAAGTGAATGGCAAATATAATCTGAAAAATATAATGATAAACGATATCACATTGTTTTTATTGATCAATTGTGCAATATTTATATATTTATAAATTTTACTGCTAATTAAAGAACAAAAATGAATTCAAATACACATGCAAAAAAAAAACAATACTTATACGACGTAAATATCGATGACAACATGGAAAACGCACACACTGAAACAGAAAAGGACGTAGTTGACACTTCATACATACCTTTAAAGGAAAATGGGATAAATTGGTTAGATTAGGCATCTTCGCCGCGCAACGGTAGCCAATATACCAATAATGACAGAGAGAATGACTGATTAATTGAAATCAGATTCAAAACATATTTCTCTGACCGACAGAAAAATATCTAATCTGCGTCTACGCCTACAATTTTCGGTTGAACAACAACATGAGACACACATACAGATACTGACAGACCAGACGGACATTACAATACTACTATAATCACGTATAATGCGTATATCAGCTGTGCATCAGTAGCGCCAAACAGCGCCTTTAGTAGCTGCTGTCATCTAACGCTGCTTTACCTAAACTAAAATTGGTAAAATTGTTTCTGCTTGTCTACATTTATCAATATCGATTAATTTAACTTACCTTTTATCTTTTTCTAGTTATAAAATTATAGAAAAGGATAGAGTAAATTAAATCAAGTTAAAAAACTATGAAATATAAAATTACAATATATATCTAATAGTTCAGTCACTAATCGGAGTTGATAAGACCAGAGAGGGGGGGGGGGGGAGATAATTTTTTATTATAAATCATCCTTTTAACTGAACTTTTCTTGCACAGTTCATCTTTCCTCTTTTTCTCCTCATATTGAAGAGAAAAAGAGAAAAGATCAATGGTGTAAAACAGTGCAAGAAGTTTAACTAAACAGAACTTACAGAACAGGCCTTTTGTATATAAATAATGTCAAATAAACCACTGTGTCACGTGTACGCATATTAATCGTACACGCACCGGCACGCATGTGTGTGCAAATGGCCGAGTCATCGCGATAAGAAGACGTTAACACAAATCTTCCATGTGCGTCAGAAGTTCTCAAGTTTGATATCTTCGACTGGCACGTTACAATAACTTACAACGTGCCAATTGTTGTCGACTGTCATCTTCCTCTTGGCGGTAAAAAGTATTTATAAACATGTTACAGAGAAGTCGTTATTTATTGAGGTATTTTCGACCCTTCGTGAGATTTTATCATGAGGAGGCGTCTGTCATCGGCACTACACCGGATACCAGCTCACCGGTGTATCAGGTTAGGAAGTACAGTTGTGTATTTTTGTTTCATTATTTTTATAATTAAGGGGATGGGTGGAATAAAGGCCTAATTGTAAAATCTTGATAAAAATTAAAATAACTTGCTACTTTTTTATTATACACAAATGAGTACAGTATCGAATGAATTTATGTAATGTCTTTAAGAAATTACATGTTACAATACTTTTCTATTACGATCGATATTACATGAAAAAGTTAATTGCTAGAAAAAGGGCCGAAGTAGAATTGTGCCTTTATTCCGTCCATCCCCTCAATTATAGTTGCACCTTTTCTCTTAAAAAATGCAATAATATAATTTATGAAAATTATATATAAAAATCAATGTTTGATATTATGAATAATATTGAACATGTGTTTCCTGCTTTAATTATAATAAATTTTATAATACAAGTGAATTGTGTATTTGTACAGTATGCGCCAAAAAAAAATACGACTCTCACAACTAACACTTCAGTTGTCGGTTTAGTTAAATAAAGTGAGTGGATGGGGGCAAATTTGATTATAACACAAATATTTTGTCCTACCAAATATTTATTCCAATGATTTCCTTTAATTGCAATTGCTGCGTCACACTCAGCAAACATAATAGTGATTAAAAGAGAGTCGCATTTTTTTTGACGCATACTGTAGATATATTGTGTATGTATAATTATTTGTAATGTTGCAGGAGAATTACATGCAAATGAAAAATCTTATTGATCAATTGAAGAACATTGTGGAGAAAATAGTTGAAGGTGGTGGACAGAAAGCCAAAGACAGACATATAAGCAAAGGAAAACTTTTACCTCGAGAACGAATAAATACTCTTTTGGATAAGAATTCGCCTTTCCTAGAATTTTCACAATTAGCAGGTTATGAGATATATGGTGAGGAGAAAGTACCAGCAGGTGGAATTATTACCGGTATTGGAAGAATAGAAGGGTATGTCATGGATAATAAAATTAATAGATTCTTTTGGAATCAGCACTTCAAATATTTTTTTTTAGCACTGAATGTATAATAGTTGCGAATGATCCTACTGTAAAGGCTGGTACATATTACCCTATTACGGTCAAGAAACAGTTACGAGCTCAAGAAATTGCGGAGGAAAATAGATTACCTTGCATTTATTTGGTTGATAGTGGAGGAGCAAATTTACCTAGACAGGATGATGTATTTGCAGATAAAATGCACTTTGGCAGAACCTTCTATAATCAAGCAAACATGAGTGCTAGAGGAATAGCTCAAATCGCAGTGGTTATGGGAAGTTGCACAGCAGGTTTGTCATTATTTTGTTAAATTTGTTAAAGTGGAATCACCTTAAAAAGTTAAAATTGAGTCAGCCTTAAAAAAAAAGGGTTCAATTTTCAATCTTTAAGAATGAAAAATTTCATTCTTCAGAGTGAGATTCACTCTAAAAGTTTAAGGGCTGATTATTCCATCTTTTGATAAAGATTACCTGTTAGTTAAATCTAGCAATCCGCGCATGTGATTGGATAATCTTGCTACTTACCTAACAGATAAACTTTACCAAAAAGTTGGAACAATCAGCCCTTAGAGAGGGATAATTAATATTATCAATACATTAATGTTTTTATGTTATGTATGATTTGTAATTTGTATAATCATATTATAGGTGGTGCATACGTTCCTGCAATGGCAGATGAGAATATTATTGTTGGCAATCAAGGTACAATATTTTTAGCTGGCCCACCATTGGTAAAGGCTTCAACTGGTGAAGAAGTTTCAGCGGAGGATTTAGGTGGAGCTGCGCTTCATTGTCGGTAATTATTTTAAACGCTGTGTACATAGATCGTTCATAAATGCTTAGTTGTAATTAAAATTTTAGACAGTCTGGCGTAACCGATCATTACGCGATAGACGACACGCATGCTTTGTATCTCGCACGTCGAATTGTGAGAGATTTAAATTTACAACCACCTATGGATGTAAAAATCAATAAAAACATTGAGTTGCCTGTGCATGCCATTGATGACATCTATGGCATCATCGGAACGAATCTAAAACGTCCATATGATGTAAAAGAAGTCATCGCGAGGATTGTGGATGGGTCGAAATTTCACGAATTTAAAGCTCAATACGGCGAAACGTTAGTCACTGGATTCGCCAAGATTTACGGCTATCCTGTTGGCATAGTTGCGAACAATGGTGTATTATTTTCGGAAAGTGCTCTAAAGGGAACTCATTTTGTGCAACTTTGCGCTCAAAGAAAAATCCCTCTTATTTTCCTGCAAAATATTACCGGTAGGTATAATTACATGAACGCTATTTATGTATTAACTTTTTTAAAATTCACGCATTAATAGAACAAAATATAAATATACAAGTTTATAAATATAGGGTTCATGGTGGGTAGAGACGCAGAATTGGGAGGTATCGCCAAAAATGGTGCTAAAATGGTAACAGCAGTAGCATGCGCGCAGGTACCGAAGATCACAGTAATAATTGGAGGATCGTATGGAGCTGGGAACTACGGTATTTTTTTCTTTAGCTATTTTAATATTTTTTTCTGAAGAGAAAGAAAAAGAATTTAAGGTAATAAAAATATATTTGAATAGGAATGTGTGGTCGATCTTATTCTCCACGTTTCCTTTACTGTTGGCCAAATGCTAGAATATCTGTAATGGGAGGAGAACAAGCAGCGAGCGTATTAACGCAAATCACGAAGGATCAATATGCGAGAGAGGGCAAACAGGTGACTTTTTTTAACTTTTGTTTCGTCAACATGCGGATATAAATGTATATTTCAATTTTGTAGTGGACTCAAGAAGAAGAAGAGAATCTCAAGAATCCAATTATAAAACGGTTCGAAAAGGAAGGCAGTCCTTATTATTCCAGTGCTAGGTAAATTATTGTTGTTATGTACAAAAAAATATTAATTTTGTTTTATGAATATTCTAATATTTCTTAGATTATGGGATGACGGTGTGATTGATCCGGTAGACACACGAGTCGTACTCGGTTTGAGTTTGTCAGCGAGTCTGAACGCGCCTATACCTGACACAAAATTTGGAATTTTTCGAATGTAATATAAGTATAGAAACGTATGAAAGTATACCTTGAAAGTACTGCATATTATTCTTAAACTTTATATGTCTCTTTATATTTGTATACATATACATAAGCCAAAAATCATATTTTGTAAAAAAAAATATTTTTTTATTGTTAACATTAAATTTGCAATTTTCCAATTGTAATATAAGTACAAAAATGTATGAAAGTATAGCTTAAAAATACTCTATATTATTGTTAAATTTTATATCAATTTATATCTGATATATACATATATAGGTAAGCCAAAAATTATATTTTGTAAAAGAAATATTTTTTGTTAAATCGTTATACATTCCAAATATATGTTTTATATTGTTTAAAAAAAATTATCTCTTACACTGTTGACTTATAATGCTTGTTTATAAATCTAATGATTCCTTGCGAATGCAACTTACTGCCTGAAGTTTGCTATATTTTTAGTAACACAAAACATGCATTACGTACTTTGGTTTAATTACAATCGGCTGAAATTTTTCAAAAACAGAAGAAGAGAGGGATGAATTTTTTATTTCATTTTTAATGAGTATATGATAATTTAATTATGACTAAAGGTAATCATATCATATCTGCTATCGATTTATGTATTTATTTAACGTAATAATTACACTGAGATTACAAATACGCAATTAATAATTACTTAGTAATTAATTAAGTCGCATTTTAATATTACACCTCGTCGCACGACTAGGTCTTCGTCTTTCTCCGCTCGCAAAGGCCAATTTTCTTTTGGCAGTTACTCAATCAAGAGATACAGCAGTTACTTACGATACATAATTAAAAAGGTATAATAAAACTAAAAATTGATATACGTCGTGATTGAAAATTCGGCGGTCGCAGAGCGGAGAAATCATACGTTACTGTTTATTATGTTAGCGTCATTAATTCATTTTTTAAGCTTTCTTTGAATTTTAAATTCGATAATTTCATTTTATCGAATTCATTGCCTAGTACATTTGATTCTCGTTAAATATACTTTAGTATCACGCATAAAGATATTTTAATATGGACGGCAGTTTTTTACATTAAAGACACAAGTTTCCTCTTGAGAAAATTATTGCGCTTGGAACGTCAATCAAATTTCATTCTCATTGCTCTTCTAAACACATATAGACATATTTTGATTATATACAGTCTATTGCGATCACTATATAATTAGTAATCTGCGATTATGATCGAAATCTCTCGATATTATTAATGAGCAAGTTAACTATCATTTCCAAAAGCGACATTTCTCATTTTTCTTCACGTTTTTATATATCGCAGACTGCGTTTTATTTACAGTTAGCAATTATTTGTCAGGAAACATAAATCTCATTCTCTACAGGAGTTTGTAAAAGCAAAGAAAAACCAAAAGGAGAGACAAGCTCAATGTATTACACGAGGAACCATTGAGTACCATTTCGGTGACTTTATATTTAAATTGTTCCTTTATTTCCTCTGCGAGGAACGCTCTTTCGTGCGTTCTAATTGTCGTCGGGTCGGACTGCTCCCTGACTTCTTCGGCGATCACTGCCCTCTCTTTCGTGTGCGTTCTGTTCTTTCCCTTTCTGATGAATCCCGAAAATACTAGCAACACAATACAAAGTGTATATACACATCGCAACAGAAGCCATAAACATGATAAATACACGGTAATTATTCAAACGTTCATTTACTTTACGAAATGAAGATATATACCTGGATCAATCATGATGTCATCCACGGAATCGACCTTGATGAACGTCGACATGGTTACCTCGAACAATTTATTCTTGTCGGTGCTGGACATCTCAATAGATCGCCTTTTTCTGCCGAAACCGACTTGACCGTTGCTGCATTCAATCTGAAATAAACATATGTTTTGATAAATTCGCTGAGAGGACGAGAAGTAGTGATATTGGATGAAGAGGAAAAATGAGAGATAAGAATTGTATAAATGGTATAATTTAATTAAAAAACATCTTGTTTAATGGTTGTTCTATAATGTGCTCTTTGTTTCCTGTTTCTTGCTTTTTACCTTTTGCTTTTTTCCTCTTTGTGATCGTTTTATCGATAATTATATTTCTTGATATGTGTTTTCTGTTTCTTCTGAAGTTCGTTAATGTTTATCTCGAGCAACAGAAAACGAAAAACGGGATAAGAGGCAAGATACAAAAAAATAGCAAGAAACAAGAAACAGGAAACAAAAAGCACATTGTAGAATAGGCTTAAGTTGTGCACTACGAAAGAATGATGAAAACATACCCCAGGACACTTATCCAAGCAGACATTAACAGTACCGCGGAACTGAACGTAGGTGCTTTCCGGGAACTTGAAGGCTCGGAATTTTGCTGTCAGGAAGTCACCGTCCACAGTGTTGAAATTTTCAAACAAATAAGGGTCGACGGAGCACCTGCGCGCAAATTATGCTACGTTTTATGACATGTAGAACGATGTTTTTTCAATCATAATAAGTATACTTACTTCTATAGAAATTCGACTGATACGAATAAATCAAATACAAGAAAGAATCCTATTTTCGGTCAAAATAGATCTTGATGCTTAATAAGAAATATTAATATCTCAAATTAAATTAATCAATTTAATAATGGTGCTAATAAGTATTTTAAAAACTTGTAAAGAACATTTATTATTAAATTGATGACCAATTTAATTTGTATTTTAATTGATATTAATTAATATTTTAGTTTTAGTTTATGATTACTTGTGTTTGCAAAAATTTGCATTCTAATATTATTAAGATCCGATTGAAAATATGATTCTTTCTCTTATATGATATATCTTCAATTGCGCTGCAACAACATCAGCATTGATCAATTACCCGTTAATAATAATCGTTTCCTCTTGCGTCTTGGTATCGGTGACTAACATGTAAGTCACCAGCAGACCGTAGATCGGCGCTGAATCGTTGTCCAAAAATATTTCCATCTGTAGCGGCGTACCAGGACTGACATTGAGCTCTCCGGTCACCAAAACTCCACCCTGCCTCACTCCGACGCCGAGGATAGGAACAGGTGCCGCTCCCGAAATTTCCTCACGTATATCGATCACTCTGAAACAGATAAATAAATTTATTTAAAATCCGAAGATTCCTTAGGAATTATAAACTAAATATAAACAAGTGCTAATTAAAAACGACATTTATAATAAACTTTCAAGTTGATTTCAAATAATATATTTCTAAAAACTTTTTGTGAGCTTTTCTTCTTTATAATTTAGACTTGCTTCACAGATGCAATGCGCCTTAATTTATAGATTCAATTGTTATGAATCACTTAAATTGACTTAAAACTTAAATCTATTATTGATTGTCACATGTCGAATCCACAACGAACTGCATGACGAACGGACAAAATAAAAATAAACCGCAAGGTTACAATCGCCTACTTTCCAAATGAAGTCACGAGGGCGAGCACCTGGCCGGCGCGGTGATCAATGTTGCGTATCCAAATATGCAATTCCAAATCAGCGGCAGTTTGTACATGCCAAAGCGCAAGAACATTACGATGACCTACGATGCCATAGCACTTATCTCCATAGGAAGATTCGACCCACTTTATGGTTTTATGGAAAATCGCAAAAGATTATGCGCGACCCGAGTACGATCTACTTTAACGCAAAAAAAAAGGCAATTTATTCGTGCATGCTCGTTATATTTTCCGCATACGTAAATCAATTCTAAGCCGATATACACGTGCTCCAGTTCGTGCAAGCTCATCTCTGTCGCTTCCGCGACGTTATGGCATCATGGCAGGCGGGCGACATATATCGTCGAAATCACGTGCGGTGACAGACGAAGTAATGAAGACGAATGTTTACCAGAATGGGCAGACCGTGAAATTACCAGGCTCCAAAGAATCCGAACACGGCAAAGAGGAGCGAGGTAAATCGGGCAGATCAAGTTCTGTTTAAAATAAAAGGTATGCGCGCACACGGATGAGCGCAGTTCGATAACGAGGTATCAGGACAGGTACATCGGGAATCATTAGTCATTATTATGACTGTGACTCGTGTTATTTTACACGATTTCCTTCTTGTAAATTGTTTTCTATTTTTATTATTTTCAACACAGAACAAGCTTAAACTGCTTTTCGACGCGTGACGACTTTTCGCATGCGCTTTACAACGTAAAAATTGTTTAATTATGCGATTTATTTTCTATTGAAAGAGACATGGGATGTGTATATCAGACATGTTCATTGCAGAGAGAAATTCATTTGAGTATCCGAGCCGTCGTCAATCGTTAGCTCGAGGAATTCTTAGAATTTCTTGCATTTAACTGTCTGCTTAAATTTTCTTCGGAGAAGAGCAGAACTAAGAATTTCCAGTGAGAAATGATAATGGAATCGATATCAAATCGACGTCGATTCGCATTTCATTATCATTTCTCACTGGGTTATACTTATCGAATAATTATCCTTTATAAATTAATTAGATTCATCTCAGAGAGCACAAAAAAAATGCAAAAGTGCAGTTCTGTCGACAGGAATAGCTTAATGGAAGTTTTAAATCGCGCGACTTGGATTTGAGATTGTCACATAGTACAATGTCGCTACTTAATAATTCAGCAACAGAGATTTTGGATTCCTGATAACTTATGATGCGGCGAGAATTCGCGCGAGATTCATCAATCCGCCGAAATAAATTAATACATTGGCGGATCCAGAAATTTGTCAAGGAGGACAGAGCTATTGGCGCGCCGCACAAAATTTTTTTTTAAAGTTAAATATGAAAAGAGATAGAATATTAAATTATTATTTAAATTATTACATTGAAAGTATTATTTAAATATATAATTTATGAAACGTTTTATTTACAATTATATTAACAGAAAAAAAGAATAATATAATAAAATCTATGTTTTTTGTATTTAGGAGTTTCTTAAATTAAAAGGTATTTTTGGAATATCAATATTGTGATTAAGCATAACAGAAATAAAAATATTATATAACATTTTGCTATAAATATTTTTGAAAAAGGAGACTCCAGAGGAGTCATCCACCAGTGAATTAGAATCTCGGCGGCCGTCGCGATAAAAATTCCTCGCTATGTCTCGCTTTTCTTGAGAACACGTCTCCGGAGGGTATTTGAAGAATGTCGACCGGCGAAGCGACTTTCGTTCGGGAGAAGACAAGAGATCTAGCGACAGGCTTCTCTTCTCCCTCTGGCACTTTGGCCAATGTGCTAAAATCGTTCGCACGCTCATGTCGTGGCTTTTCTACCATCTGTATAAAGGAACCGTTGGGCAATGGACTCTGTCGTACGTCGCACTATAAAATCGACTCTCATAATGTCACCACGTGTCTCAACTATATGTACCTATACAGAATGTCCCGCTATTAAATTCCTCAACGAGCTTAATAAGTATCTACTTAATGTCGATCTCCCCTTTGGAAAAAGATTTCGTGAGAGGCCGTCACTTGCGTTGTGGCCGTTTAGCATTCAGTTTCAAATTCCTTGGTATTTACTCAAATAGTAATTCTAGAATTCACTTGAATCTGAGGCTGAAGGAATAATTTGTTATTTAATCACGTCGCGGAAGCTCATTTCCATAATCGATGTTTATTCCTTCCATCCTCCCTGTGCCTTCCATCTTCCTATGCCGAGCCATAAATCGCAACGTCTCTTTTGCCGTGCTCGATGCAATTTTCCCTGTATCTCAATCGTCGGCCATTCCCCGTCTATTTCTGCGTACTCACGTCGAACCGCACGTTTCCCCGGGTAAAACGTAGATCAGGTGAAATAGCACGGCACGAGCTGGATGTGAGTGACCCGTCAAGCGATTTTCGAGGTGAAGGAACGAAAAAAACGGGAATGCCGATTCGCGGATTGAAATATATTACTGGTTTTCCAGCAGCTGCAACGTGCGTTCGACCCGTTGTGCAAATAAATCAGACGGCTGCATCCTCGACTCGCTTACAAATTACGAACTCCCGATGATAACTCCCGCAGTGGTCTAACTGGCTTTCTGCATGTATATATTCAGGTCAGGTGGGACGATTTATTCGCTCGAATGTGGATCGGTCAATCGTTTTGTAATCATCGAATTTTCCACACAATTTTGCCATCCTCAATAAAACTCCATTGCCGTCTGTCTTGCAGGATTATGCAGATCGGCGACCAGTTTTATTTTTTCGCCGGTAAATCGTCGGCTCGCCCGTTTACCGATTGAAAAAAAATTTTTTTTCGACATGCCCCAGAAGATCGCCTGATAGCAGATTTAATGAGATATGATAGTCTCGTAGTTAATACCCGTTTTGCGAAGCTAACGGCGTAAACAAGCTCTACACTTATGATGACGCGGGAACGAAACGATAACGTTTATATTCCATTTGGGTGGCGCAGAATACGACGTAATTGCACTTCATTATATTCAGTGATCTTAAAGTGATTTATTACGGTATCATCATCGAGATATGAAATAACGATATAAAAGTCTTTCAGAATTTTTTGTCGGAGATGAACGGAAGAAGGCGTGTATCACTTAACAAACTATTCCTTGAATTTATTGAACACTGTTATCTCTAGTAACAAAAAAATCGATTGGAAAGCAAGCGATACTTGAGCAATCTAACATGACGATGAATGTTCTTGTTTTAAGCAATCTGTAATAAACTAATACCATGACTAATCAATAAGAAATGGTGCTTTCTGTACAGCGATGCTTTTTGCAGAACTAGAGACTCGTTGACCCGACAGAATGCGATTGTGACGTTCGCCAAAACGGCGGGTCAGACTTCCGTACGAAGAGGAATTTTTCTCTCACACTCGCGCGCGAGAGGCGCAACTTCCGGGTAATTAAACTCACTCGTTTGCCCATGTCGAGGGATCATTTCGTACGAGGGAAGTGTGAGAGTCTTGTCTATCGTACGACGCGATTAACACCGTCGAATGACTGGCGAGAAATGAAAAGCTGCGAGGTCCGAGAATCTCTTGGGACTGCTAAGTCAATCTAATAGATTTGATAAATATCACGCTCATTAGCAGGATGCGCCTCCTTGCGATTTTTTTTATTTACGTTACGCACAATCTCCGACTTTATTGCGTGTTATTACTTGTGCTGCAATGAATTACGTATATTTATTGCAACAACAAAGCGAATGCGATTGCGCTCGCATCATGACGAATGCCGGATACTTCGTGTCATAATATCAAACGCTTTAATGTCGAATGATTGATGACTTACTCAGGTTCCTGAAAGCCCGCCGGAAGAACACTCCGCCGTACCGCCGTGTGATTGGCCACGACGGCGATTTCTGGCTCCACGACAACTTCGGTGATTACACATTTCACCGTGAACGTGTGTTTGCTGGAATCCGCAGGCTCCTCTACTATAACTCGATGATAGTACATCTTTTGACCCTGTGTCATCAAAATTTATAATCTCAATACAACGCTATATCCCGTATTAAATAAACGCAAGAATTTCCGTGCAACGTTAACCCCCCGGAGATGACGAAGGGTCTATTGGGCGCTCACTCAATTATAAATTTCTGATTTACAAAACAATTCAATTTTTTTATGTAACATCAACAAATTTGAATTATTCTTATTAAAATATACTTGTTAATATTTATTCTTTTTTATACGAGTTTAGTTTTATCATCTTAGTTCCTTGAAATTATATAATTAGTTTTAATTAACATATATCAAATAAGTCTTACAGATTTTCGTCAGTTTCAAAGTTAAAACGAAATTTAATATGCAATAAAATAATTTAAGGCCGGAGCGTAAAATAAAATTATTACCGTGACTTTGTTGACGACTCTTGTGATGCCACACCGTAACATATCCTGTTCCAGCAGGGATAATTTAAATGTCGCTACGCCATCGTGAAACTGCGGCTTACAAGCCTCGTCTGCAAAAGTAGAAATTCGACGTAAGTCATAATTATGACTTATGTGCAGCGTCTAACGTAAAACGTTCAAATATATTCACCCGGAAAATGTTTGAATTGTTGGAGATATATCTTCGCCTGCGGACTACTCCTCACTATATCCACCTCCATCAATTGCTTGGTACATCTTACTTTGCTTTGCACTGAAATGTGAACATAAATATTCTGTAAGAGACGTGGAAGCAGTTTTGCAATATATATATATATATGACTTAAACTTTTATTTCCGAAGATATTCAACGAAAGATATAATATAGAAAGTTTCTATAATTTTTGCAGGGAAAAAATAAGAAAAATTATACAAAAATTTTGGTTCCTAAAATAAAAATAAAATGAAGGAGAAAGATAAGCTAATTCCTAAAATATAAATACGATTGAACTGGTGTTTTTAGACGTAAAAACTTATGTTCCTTTCTTGCATTTTATGTACATATTAATTAAGTCATTTAATATTAATTACGCTCGAATCGATACTTAAAAATATATCTTGATAAGAGAGGGATTTTCAAGACGATTAACGATTTTGCTTCATGGAAGGATGAGCAGAAGTTAGCCGTATCCGCAAACTAAATTGCTGTATACCACGATAATTGCCCCATAAAGTCGTAAATGTCCGACCTTGAAAAGTGAAGAACGCAGCGATGCGCTCGGAAAATGCGCAGTGATGTATATCCTATTGGATTAGACCCTGTTTATTCACAGAATATTATGGTAGATACTTTCACCGTTACCGGATGACGTCAAGCAATATATCGAAAGGAACGCGTTCTAATAATGAAGAAAGTTCAATGAGAGATATACGTATAGTATAAAAAGTTCCTATAATTTTTAAAAAATAATTCAAGTCCACTGCAACTTTTTTCGTATTTCCCTATTAGAATACAAGTTTTTTCATTAATTCAAAGACGATTCTTTCTTAGATGTTAAAATAATTAAAATATATTTAGTAATCTAATAAGATAGTATACATAAAATACATTTTGACTCACAGAGTCTTCATCAGCTCAACAACTTAAATAATAGAAGCGTATAATTAATAAATAATATTACACCATCTTATATACTAAGTAAACTTAAAATAAAGTGACAATAAAAGACCAAGTCATAACTAGACTCTTGGTCGTTTAAATTATGTTATTATTGCTATGCAAATTGACGAGCGTCTTTTGTTTGAGATTCTTTCTTAACAAAAATACCGAGGATACCCCTAATAATCTGT
Source organism: Mycetomoellerius zeteki (assembly GCF_001594055.1). Classification (NCBI taxonomy): domain Eukaryota; kingdom Metazoa; phylum Arthropoda; class Insecta; order Hymenoptera; family Formicidae; genus Mycetomoellerius; species Mycetomoellerius zeteki. Next base: position 1,956,270 of record NW_017257294.1, read on the forward strand.
AATATCGTCGAAGATTGTGTCCTCGCGAATTCTTTCAAAGTAGGAAGCGGGAACAATCCCGGGGCTATCGTCACAGGCATAATTCAACATTAATCTCGGAAGATACGCGAGGTGGCAATATTTTCCCTGCACCTAACGCACGCGCTTCGCAGCGAGCCCGGCGCGCATCGGGTAATAATTCACGGTGAGGTATCATCGTCACGTGCGCAACGCGCAACTGTTATAGAGAACGTGGCGAACGTTCCCCCACGTCAAGGCGACTGAGGACCTATGCAGTTTCACGCGATGTACCGACCCTCGGCTGTATCCCGGAGGAATATGCAGCCGGCCTCCGGCAACCACCCGGCCAAGCCTTCCGTCATATCGCGATTCCCGATAATGAATGAACAGAGCGAACAATCGCGAGCTTTGACATTTTAATAACGCTCTGCGAACGCCGCTGGTATCATTAATTTTCTGTTAGACCTTTTAGATAGGCACTGACTTGCTCGAAACAAGCTAATTAAATTAAAAGTTCTTTTTTTCCTCTTTTACTGACTCTTCGCACATATAACTTCAACATACGACACATGTAATTAGGTCGATATTCATAGTCAGATCTTATATTTAAAACCATCTTAAGTACAGTCTTAAAATGTCACAAGTTAATCACAGAGTGGTTTTCACCAATGGACACAGTCCATTCTTATTTTCAGACTGTCTTAAGTAATGTCTTACTCTTAAGATGCTAATACAACCTTCTGATTAGTTCATGACGTCTTAAGATTGTACTTAAGACGATCTTAAACACAAGAATCTATTGAATACCAGTCACAAAGTAGTATTAGCATCTCAAGACGTTATTTAAGACGTTCTTGAAATAAGAATCAATTATGAATACCAGCCTTAGTTATTTTCTATATATGTGTCTAAGGAATACAATGTAGGATACCGATCATGTAACTTCTTCCTTAGAATAGAAAAACGTGAAAATTTTTTCCCTTCACTTCAATGGTAAAAATTTTCATTCTACACGTTTTTGTCTTAAGAAAAAAATTACATGATTGTACCCAGGTTTAACGATGGAGAGATAAATAATGTAACTAGTGGCCGAGATGATTCAATGAGAAATAACCCCCGAGGTGAATTTTTACATGGTTTAGCAGCTCATTTGATCGCTCGAGGACATACTCCAAAGAGAAAGAGAAGAGGGCTTCACGCATGTTTCGCGCGGTCTGCAGGAGTCGTCTCATTCGCGAGGCAAAGATAAACAAGCGCCACGTCGGCTGACAGACGCTGAACGACCGGTAGAATGTTTAATATACATTGTAGGCGAGCACACACATCAGGAAGTGCACAGGGAGACTGGTGCTTTCTTTCATTTCCACGGCAGACAAATTGATGTTCAGCGGCAGCCGGTCGGGAGTCCGCCGCACTCGCTGCGTTCGGATTGCAGCACTCGAAAGGATTAGCAGGTACTATCTGACAGGCGTTGATCAAGTCCTCGAGTCCGCGGGGTCTGCGCGTCGTTGCCGACAACGGTGACGAGCGGCGGACCGAAATGACATCGGCGATAAGGCTGCGGAAATCACCGGAGTATTTTAACGGGACCGTACGTCTCCTCGGCCGGACCTTCTCGGAACGTAAGGAGAGATTATCTCGAATCTCGAGCGCGTTTCTCATCTTTGTCCATGTAACGCAATCATGTCACGCACGAGAACGACCACTGCGCGAGGACGGTCGAAGGATACTTCCTCTCCTCTCGACTCGTCGAAATTGTTCTGTCTGCTTAATATGCGTCGACTCGTTTTCATCAGCATACTCATTCGCTCGCTGGGTGTCGACGGCCAGCGACGTGACGCGACGTCGTCGCATTTTTCTCCGTATTCACAGAGGAAAGAGCCACTTTCATTTTTTTTTCTTTTTTTTTTTTTTTACGGAGGCCGTCACCTCTGACACAAAACGTGTCGCGAATATTCATCCCTTCCCTTGGCGCTAATGACTCTCCCCCGATCGTCGCATCCTGGTTCCCGTTCCAGGCGCTTATCTAGACGGACTTTATGCAACGTCTGTCAGTCAAACCGTCCCGCGCACGCAGTTAACGCGTAAATTACGTGACTACGCAGCGTGTCGCTTTTAAACATCCCTATACGAAGCCACGGCGGTCTTTTCCATTAGCAAGTTTAAGCGTTCTCGCGAAGGTAGCGAAGGCGCGAGTCGCGGCTGATCTTCTGCCGATCTCGGAGGAGGTCCGTGACCTTAGCTTCCCTTCCCCGGCCGCCGCTTCCCACCGAGCTACCACTCTTCTACTTCTTCCTCTTCTTCTTTATCTTCCTTTACCCACTGTTCTTCCCTTCTTTCCGAGCTTGCCGCAGCAACGCGGTTTTTCCTCGGCTTGGTCACCATCTTCGAAAACAGCGATCCAGTTTTACGCTTCCGCGTCAGCATTGTTCTGCTAGAAAGCTATAAATCGGCTACTAGAATGAAAACCATCAATGAGCAAAACAATCTTTGAGCAAGAAAGTTCAGCGTTACAGACATTCAATAGGTAGATGATATGCTCTGATTGCTCTGTCTCTTCTTTTCTCGATACAAAACATTTTCAAGAAATCAAGACGAGAAATTCAAAAATATACTTTAATTTACTCTTCATCTTCTTTCATCCTAGCTTAAGAGATGACGGATTAATTAAACCAAGGTTGAAATAAACCTACGTTGATGAAGCTAACCCTGAATTAATCAAAATAAGTCAGGGTAGAATCCTTTCGTAATATTATTTTCTGTCCGCTGCTCTGTCCGCCCCGAACGCGATTCTACCCCGGCTGAGATTATTCACGCTCACGTATTATCGGGCGTAATTATCAGCTTCAAATGTGGTGCACTTCGCTAATCCCTCGATCTCGGCGCGAGGTCCGTGAACCTGACCCTCTTCCTTCGCCTTCTTCACGTCTCTGTTCGCGCGTCCTTATTATTCGACGCTTCGTATTTCTTCCTGCGCTCTTCTTCTACTATTAAACTCGAGAAGGTACTACATACTACCTCCGGTCCTCCCGTCGATCCTGGGAGAGTTCCGCTTCTTCTTCCTTCCTCCTTCTTCCTCCTCCTTTTTCTTTACAACGTACTGCTTGCAACGTATTACCGATCACCCCCCGTCGTCTTTCGCGCACTTCGACGCGCCTCCTTCAGCTTGCAAGATTAAGATTTCCGCAAGATAACCGATAATGACCTCCCGACTGATGAGGAAGACTTCGCGACCTTCAACCTCTTCTTCTTCGTATGCCTTCAACGCATGGGCTTCCGCTTTTCATACGTTCACCAAGTCGATTCATCATTCAATTCGCATGACCAAAATGAATTCTTCATTGACTCCTTGTGACCTGGTTCACGCGACCCACTCTCTTATATTCGCTTCCATTATCTTTGACGCGGTTTTTGCCCGACGAGCTTACCGCACTGCCACTTTACTTTCGTTTTTGCATTCCCGTTAACGCGCCTAAATCCTCTCAAGAGTAACGAGTCCGTCGCGCCGTAAAACGCCACGTTATGTTCAGTCTCAAGCCGTTCTCTGAAGATAAAAATTATAACGACTTGATCCTAAGAGGAGTAAGTAGTTAGGATTCGTCTCTTTTTCTTCGGCTCGCCTGATTCCCATTTCAATTTATATTTCTATAGTAATAAAACCAGCAATCGGTTATCCGATGACCGGTTTCCCTGCTGATAACAGTGCCAATTTCCACCAACTCGATGACACTTTATTTTCTTTCAGTACAACGTGGGATTCGCAAACAGCTACCTCGTTGTGCTACCGAGAAGAAGCAGAGTAAATTGCGCCAATTTACGATCGTTGGAATTACAATAATTTGTGGCCATTACTGTGAAGTGTTAAGATGAGAACCGAGATGAATAATTACGCTTCTGTACGGCTATGTTCGGGCTCCCGCGAAGATCGAACATGTAGGATCGACGGTCCTGCGTGCAATAACATCTTTTCCGCTTTCTACGGCGAGGCAAAAATCAACGCGATGCCTACCTATTACGCTTGAATACTTCGTTGTTGTCGGAAGCGATTAAGTTTCAAATAACGTAGATACTAACGTTAGATTGGTTGGTCCTGGAACACAAATATTCATGTAAAAAGACCCGCGGTTTCTTCTTTCTTTCCTTCTTCTTCTTCTTCTTCATGAGGTAGTTATTCTCGTTGTACTAGTTATATCGTGTAATAATGAAACAATCCATCAATTTTTCTCCTGCGAAAGCAAACAAACCGAACAACGGTAACTGCGACGGCTATACATTACAGTAATCAATTAATATTCGTGGGGAGTTATCGCGTATGCGTGCTGTGGATAACAGTACCGATGAATGATCGGAGGGAGAAAAATGAACAGTGATTGCACGCTGCAGACTTTTTGCGAATTACGAGCAAAGCGATATAATGATGTGACATAGGAAATCCCCATACGATGTAACACTTCCCATTAACGTTATTTATTAGCATTATCTATTGTAAATTACACAGCTCAAACATAATAAACGAGGACTTATGCCAAACTAGTTCTTCGTCCTAGTGTATATTGGAAGTTGGAAATTAATTACAAGGTTTCGACTTTAAACGCGCTTTCATCTTCAGTTGTTGCCGATAGAATTAAATAATTGTAATCTAAACAAATAGATATATTAAAACGTAAGATATTGACGCAAAAATAAAGTTAATGCATGCATACTTAACTTATTATTTTGTTAAGTTATCGTTATACATATATCATGCAATTATACTATCATAAATCAGTTGAGCTCAACCTACATTTATTATTAAATATTAATCTTCCGAGCCTAGAAATTAATTTTTTTATTTTTTAAATACAGATCAACAACCCGAATCGATATTATCACAAAAAAGATAGCACCGCGCTAATCGAAATACGATAACGACGAGGGAAGACACGAAGAAAATATATATCTTTTTTTACATTAAAATTAATAAAATATACTAAGTATGTATGATTATTATCCTGTTTTGCTGTAATACCGGCTCGGTAAATGATATTTGTTCGTCATTTAATTTCCGTGAATGTAAATCTCTACGGGTAGAAATACGGGTGCTTTGATCTTCGCTTGGCTTATTTTCACTTCTGTTATACTTGTAGCTTATATAGGTTTCGAAAAGGTATAGAGAACGAATATGAACGTAAAAATACGAATCGTTGAACGATACGCCTCCTCGTCCCGCAATTATACTTCGCATTAAACGGTTAATTTTCAACCGCTATTACTCCGATTGTATTTATTCTCTTCTCACGGTGCTCACTTGCTTAAGTGGCACAAAAATCACGTAATTACATACCAGATCTGATTTCCTATTTTATATATATTCCATCTCATTAATTTTAAAAGTTATTTATTAAACATTACGTGGATACTGCTCCCTTTTCCTTCCTCGGGAAAGACTCTTTATCGATTTTATTGATACTATAAATCAATAAAATAGTATAACAAAATTCATGAGTCCCACTGATCCTTTGCAAACATATATTGATCACTATGTGGCGAATTCAGTCGCTGCTTATAATTCTAACGATTACAACATCTTTGTCGACCAGGAAACGCACGAATCACTTGCGTTGTCGTTCGCGGGGTGTTAGAGCCACGATTAGACGCGTAATGAGGGAAGAGGGTTGCATAACAGGATCGAAAGTTCTTAATCAATGCGATGCAAGTTACGTTGGATGATAAAAGAGGAACGCAGGCGAGTCATGGCGAATACACGCGGTAACGGTGATTCCATTCCGGTTGCTTCTGCCTGCCGCGGCCGATTACAAGGGCCGCCAGCTCGGTAAATCACTGATCATCAGTGATCATTAGCGGCCCACAATTCTGTCGATCGAAACTCGAGGAAACGACGGAATCGCCGGGCGGCAAGGAGGACCGGTTACAACCGGGTACACAGATTGTCGAGGATTAGAGCACGTGGAGGATGGAGGCACGTACATCGATGGATATCTAGTCAGTGCCTTCCTCGGTACTTTCTCTGCCGACTTCCTGGATCCGACTGGGCTATTATGCCCACCGGGGAACGATGTTTCGGCTGCGATTGGATTGACACGGTCTGATGATTCGATGCAACAGTTTGCAAGGCAAAACTTTCCGTGAACGATAATTATGAGATAAATCACTCTATAAATATGATAATGTAATAAATTTTGATTGACTGACTAATTTAAATATTAATTACTGACTGATTAGCTTAAATATTAATTTAATAATCATCGTTTAATGATCATCAAGATTTCAGTAAAATTTATTTTCATAAAGTTTATTTTAGCATTAGATATTTATTAACCGGTTTACACGATCTTGATTTTCTTACTTGAAGGGCAGTTTCTAGAAGAACGTTACGTTCAACATTTTTTAAATTTTACAGGAAATTAAAAAGAAATATATAGTTAATAGCAAGCAACGTTTTTCCATTAAAACATCATTTTTCATAAAAATAATGGCTACAACGTTTCTCCAGGTAGCTCTTCAATGACTATACGATTTTTTCTAACAAAAAGTATGCGGGCATCACATATATTTTTTATTTGACTGAGATCCTATGTTTATTCTCCTTCTACATAAAAATCTGAACATGAAGCAAACAACTCCCTTTGGCAATGTCTTTCGAAGAAAAATACCGACCAGTCGTGTAGAATCTGCAAGCTGTATTGCGTGTGTTACAATTTTTATTTTTAAGCTGGACACGCCACACGCGAAAGGCAAGGAGAATCGCGTGATAGGAGTGAGGCGCGTCCAGTGACAGTACTACAATTCGATATCACGGCAAGCCGAGAAGGCGAGCATTGCGAGCATCGACCGAATGACTACAAATCGCGCGCGGGAGAGAGATTCCCTTTAAAAGCGACGGTCGCCTTTGGAATTCAGTGTCTCTCTCACGGCGTCGTTAATATCGGCGCTACCATACGTCGCCATCGCGAGTAATCGCTAATGCGGATACGATCGATCGTCCATCACATACTAACTCTCCTGGAGAGCCTGAAACGGTTAGAGAAGATGGACGAGTCACACGCAGATAAGACGAATCAGAGAAGCGAAGCTTTTCTAAGAAGCGAAACTTCCAGTCCTTATTCTAACTGGAAAGCGTCATTTTTCGACGACCAATTTTACCAATCTTACCAAATTGTCTCTATAATTTTTTAATATTTAAAAATTGGTTGTGGAAAAATATCTTCGTCCTATCCACGTATTTCTAAACAATAAAATATTTTTTCACGAAAATTAGGTATCTTTTGACAAGCGCGTGTATTAAGCTAAATTAAGATAACAGTTGGAACACGTTTTATATTCTACTTCCTGTTGGAGCTCTCCTACCTCCCGGAGCGCGTCGGTACGGGATGCTGTGAAAAAGTAATGAATTATTTATGACGTCACGCGGTATAGAAATTATGCGCTACCGAGGCTTACCGTTATACATGGTTTTCGGTAATCCCTACGACGATTAAGTCGACGTCCCGCAGAGCGTAGCTGCGCGATTATTTAAACAATTTTATGACTCGAGACGGCATGGCAGTGCATAAAGCGCTCGCACGCGTCGTTATTTATAGTCCATTGTACACTTTTCAGATCTAGATTCTGCAGATCGTTATCTGCAAATCGTAGCGAATTATGTAAACTTTCCTCCCGTAAAATTTCTTTCGTTTTATTTGTGAATATTCTGTAGCGTAGAAATCATCAATTATTTATCACAATAATCATTACACAGCTTGTTATTAATTTATACATTACAAAATGTAAAAAGAAACATAAATCATAAATATATGAATTTTTATTCAGATTTCGCGATGCTTGTGAGTTTTCTTTTTATTTATTTATTTTTTGAAATATTAAAATGATTCAACCAATATAATTCTATGACGGTAGCTGTGATCACAATCCATTCTCGTTTATTACTTTAGAACGACTGTCGGCATTACACCGACAAATATCATCTGATAATCAGTCATTTAAAATCGATTTACTCTTCGAAAGTAAACCGATTGACTGAGATAGAATCTCGCGGAGAGATCCTTTGTTATCCTGGATGCTTTCAAGCGCGCGCGGCTGTCATCTCCAAGGTATCGAATCGAGTCCCCGAGTTTATCTAACTTCCGGCAGACCACTTTGTTATCCGTACTGTGCTAGACGCAGCTCGAGCACGGAATACATTTTCCAGAGGATACTCGCAGCGCTATCTGATCACAGGATTTAATTGTTTCCTCGAGTCCCTCTTTCCCGCGGAGGTGCTCGACAAGTGGAAGTAACGCGGTAACGTGGATTCTATCTGTGGATGCATTATCTAAAATATAACAGTTGATAAAAAAATCTGCGTGCTGTTCTCGTTACCTTTCCTTTCTAATGACAACAGGTAGTAAGGTAACGGGTAGTAAGATACCTTATCTAATGATATTCTGTGCTATTCACGCATCTCAACTACTGAACTACTGAAATATTTTCAAACAGAGCAAAGCGAAGTGCTGTTAAAAAGAATAATTTACTGCATAAAATAAAATAAAATCTTAAAATGAAACTTTAACATCTTACTCATTTTTATTAGGCTCGTTTGATTGGCTGCTACACGATCATTATTTGAACTTAGAATATAGATAAAATGTACACAAAGACTGTGTGGCGTCTGATGGAATAATGATAAGATGCAGGGATAATTACGGAGTGTGAGTCATGAAAAGAGACATAAAAAATGTTGCAATTACGACGAATACGTCACACAGAGAGAGGGAAAAGTGATCGCAACAGCATAGACATAGACGTCAGTAAATACATAACTACGGTATCAAGGTAGGTGCAAATGACGAACGATAGAAATAATTATAGGTAATAAACTGATTATAGGAAATAACAGAGTACGACGATCCTCCGTTGGCGCGGGACATCATTCTCACTTTTATATCCACCGTTCGATAATCAATAGGCCGATAACCCCTCGCGAAAAACAGATTCATCATATCGCCGGAACGGCATTGTCTTTCTGGCACAGTTATTAAATTGTTAAATCGGGTGCGTACTCTGGTCGTGTCATTTTGTAATTTTCTCCCTAATTAGAGTAACACCGATCATTTTTCATGAACGCTGTTCGCATCGAGCGGCCTTGAGTATAAACGTTCGCTTCTCTTGCGCAAGTTTCTACTTTTACTTCTACTTCGTTAAGATTATTTCGCATTTTATGAGCTCTACCTCCCGCTTCCGTATAACTATAAAGCGCCGCACAATTATTTATCTGCATTAGCATTAATTTTCGATTAATTCCATAACTTTATCAGACGGTTACACTGAAAATAATCGTAAATGCGCGCAGCTGAGTGCACTTGTGCAACGCATCGTGCCTCTGTGGAATGAAAGCACGCGGTCGTCTCGAAATTTATTCTATAAACGTCACAACGTTTAATGAGTCTCTTTCGTTGCTTTCATTTACGCATGTATTAATGTTAAAGTAAGTAATCTAATTAACATAATCCAGACATCAGATACCATATAAATTCCTAATGCTCATATTAGTTAAATCTCGGCAATTAAGCGAAGATTATTATCAATTTGGTTTTTTATTCAAACGTGTCTTTAGTCTCCAGGTCTTTGACACCATGTGTCTTAATTAATAAAGGGGGAGCAAAGAGTAGATTTGGCAGGCATCGGCCTGGTCGTGTACGACATCCAGCAAAAAAAAGATTACGGTGTGATTAATGATTAGCTGATTATACACGTGTCTAATGACGAAGTTCGCGTGTAACCTGTGGCTCGCTGCTCGCTGGATCATTATCAATCATGAAAATGAACGTTCCTGACAGTGAGAAAGAGAGCGCAGGGCGTAAGGAAAACAGCGATTTATACGAATTAGTTCTTTTGCCGAGAAGGAGCGAACCGGTACCGAGGAAAGTAGCAGGATAACACACTTCGTGATAAATGACACAAGTTCGGTGAGCAAACAATTTCGTTCCGCGCATCATTCGTTACATCGCGATTGATGCTCCGCGGATGCGGAACACCGTAAAATCAAAGTTTTTCGGTCCTACCGGCACGTATTCTCACTGCATCCAGTTGCTACCAGGAAATGTTTTATGCAGTACGTTTCCTGGTAGCAACTGGGTACATTTGAGGTCATGCGGTCAATGCTAATGAAAAAAATTGTTTCATTGCCGTTATTGTAAACTCGAAAGGTGGATTCTTTAGAATTCTGCTACTTCTTCTGGAGATTTTACGATCAAATCACTCTTCGGGTGCTTCGAGATATAATGTTTCTTTAACAACTCCAACGTTAGCGAAACATTTATTTATAAATTATTTATAGATTAAAACGAAAAAATGTACGATGACTTGAATGTGGATCGTCTCAATCGAATACCATTTTTTCTAAGCTCATCGTGAAATCCAAAGAGTTTTTAAAACAGTTGCATTAAAACAATTACATTAATCAGTCAGAGACTGATTAAAGTAATATAGAGGCAACTGTCTTAAAAATCCACAGAACAAATACACATAATCTTGCTCCAAATGTGTACGTTATTTAAATTATTTAAATGGAAGGGAGCAATTAAAAGTCGTGTTAGTTATTGTCAAAGATTGCAAAATCACGTCCGTTAACATGAAACAGAGAATTTATCCCCTCGCGTGCCCTTGTCCGATCGTATCTTCACATATGCACAAGCACACATGATACGCACGATGCGTGCACACGCGCGAATCCGTAACGCTACGCATGTACCGGGTGACACGCGTGCACGCAAGTGGTTCGACCGGTATCCGCCATATTTGGCTGGGCCTCGTATACACACACATGTGATGTACAAACATAAGAACTCCTGGGAGAAGAGGTCATGCTCACGAAAGGTATCGACATAAAGATACAATATTCCTCGAAGCAATAACTCAGTGATACCTCAAAAAAAAATCTAAAAAAAATGTACAATCTGCAATTTTGTGACTATCTAACTGTTACATTTATTAGTCAGAGAATAGGAAGAAATAATCATTGTGGTGTATATTAAATATGGTATTCGCTTGAATATAGGTGCATAAGAATTATAATATAAAATTTGTATAATTAGTATTTAAGAGCATTTGATTAAAATTATGTTTAAAATTTAAAATATTACATGCTTTTATGTCGCATTTAATAGATAAAATTTTATTATGTAGTTAACGGCGAACATGGAGAAGTATTGATCAGAAAGGGAACGCATTCCTACGTTGCGAAGAAAAAAGTAATTACGAAAAGATAGCGAGTTTATGGGACTTGGAATATGCTGAGATCATTAAACGCGTGACGAACGGTTCGCCTTTTTCGATGGGTTGGGTCACCATTCATAAAAGCTATCGCAAAAATGACGTGTCAGGGTTCACTATTCATCCACGTTCTTTTCCTTGTGCCACGTCAAGATAACTGTTCAAGACGTCGTTTAATTTGTGAGTTACGAGAAATTGAACGTTTACTGTCGTTGCCACTTCAGGCGTATTCGATATGCCACATTGACCTTCGATCACTTCCTTTTTTAGTATCTAAACATGCCTGCGTCAGAATGCATGCCATTATCTTTCGCATAAATAATTACATAGGAAACGTTTGTCTGTTTTCGAATAGCTCATGGAAGTATGAAACTAGGGTCATCGAGCGAGAGAATGTTGAAAGGTGTGACGGGAGGTGCTGAGAAGGAAATACGTCAAATGCCGAAGAAACCGAGCACGGGAGGTTCTGTCTAGTTGGTGAAGGAAAAAGATCCATACCGATAAGCACGTCTAGATAGACTGACTGAAAAAAGTGTTGCCGTTACGTCAAATGTGCACGACAGTGCAACATCGATTATCTGGTACATCAGTGCGGCAATCGATCTTGAGATAGCCATCTCGAGACTTCGATTTCTTTGCTTGATTAATGACATTTTAATAGATCAAGTCACGCTCGTGCATCCCTTTTGCGAGCCATCGCCCCACGTATATCTTTTCAGACATTTATTTTATTAATTTCCTGTTGCTTACCTCCGCATTATGTATATATGTATAAGTCAGAATTTGTAAATCGTTATTATAAAGTTTTTCAAACAGAACAATTATTTATCGTCTAAACATTAGATGGAACTATAAGTTCATTCGATTTTGCCGCAGAAGGGGTTAAATACTTTTCTAATCATCGATTAACGTGAGTGTTTTAATCCATCGATTGATCAACTCTTATGACTGCTTTTACGAAACAAAGTTGCATAACGCGATGATCACTCGATGATTTAAAAAACTCGCCTTTACTTTCAAACATATAAAATGTCATACATATATACTGAAAAATGATTTGGGAACTCATAACAGTTGACGACAATTGGCAATTTTGGCAACAATTTGAAAATGGAAGGAAATATGTTTTTTCGGTACATAATGCTTCTTACTTTCGTAAAGATACGAATACGATTCAAGAAAAGATAAATAGATATATTCGGTTACAGCATCTTTACCGTGAATGGAGAAGATGCTGTAACCGAACGTATATGCGAGAAGTAATTTGCCAAATTTCGTTCAGAAGAAATAGATCTCAAAGATGCTCCATGCTTTGATCGAATCTCTTGAGAAAGAGATATAATAACTTGTTAATAGATGGCAGAATGTTGTCGTACAAAATGGTGTATTTAACTAAATAATGTACATTTAATTATAAGTATTTTTAACTAACATTTTGCGTTTGAATTTTGCTCTAAAAACCAAATGAATTTACGATCCACCCAATACTATCAATAGAAACAAAGACATTGAAAAAGATGCTTTTCTTCCTTTAAGTGCATCATTGCAAATTTTTATTTACATTAATTAATTCTTTTTTTTTTTAATTTATTGCATATGCCATTTGAATTTAGAAAAAAGATTTGAATGATTTGACCTTTTCCGGCCGACTTCGTCGATAAACACGAACCGATTAAAAGATCTACGAGCCGGGAAAAGTCCAGTCGTATTACTGGAAACCGGAGCTCGGTCTTTTTGGCCTTTTCTCGATGATCTCTCCAGCGCTCTGTCCAACGTGTCTGTGCAGATTGGCAACCGGTTTTCCTATGGCCTCTCCCAACCGATTCCTCACTCCTACTCTCACTCCCACTTCTCTTTCTCATCCCAGAGCCCTCTGCATTCCCCATACTCCACATCCTCACAGTGCTGTAACATTACGATGTCATCCTACATCTCGCTTCAAACTAATATTTTTGAGGTGAAAACAATTAATGACATATTTTGCAACGTGGACATTTTATATCGAATAACGTATATTCCTGATTTTAATATTTTTTAAATATTCTCTTAATATTTTCCAGAGTTACAGGAAAAAAACTGGCATATAAATTATTATTATTATTGTTATTTAACACGATTATATTTGACCGAAAATTACTTTTTTCCTACTACAGAGTATTTTTTAACAAAATAGATAACTATCTAGCAATATATATTAATTAATCGCAAAGATAAACGTGCTACTATTCTTTCCGCAATCCAAACGAAAAACAATTTAAATAAACAAAGGAGCAATGTATCGAATTAATTGATCTTTTTTTGTTCTAAGAAAGAAACTTTATTCTTTCTCAAGTTACAAATATTCCTATCATTTGTAAAGTAAAACTTATAACAGTAATATGTAAAGTGCAACCTTTCCGTTTCTTCGAGTTGATCGTTTCGTTTAACGTTCGAAGCTGCTCCAAACAGGTCTCGATATTTCAACGGTGGGCTTACAACTTCCTGGGTACGCAACTGGTTGATCCTCACCAGTCGCATTATTTCTCATTCCCGGCCACGTGTTTGAACGCGATTATGGAGAGCACGAACTAGTCGGTGGAACTGTTTTGCCCTATCCCTTTTCCGCTCGGCGAACGTTTTCGCTTTCTCATAAAACTCTATGCGGTTTCCAAGCTAGATAATGAATAAATCGACCTTCATGAGCCGTGCATGGGAAAAATTCCGTAAAGAACGACCATACAAAAACGATAGGAAGCGAATAGTTTTAAAACCGCGAGAAATCTCATTATCCTTGAACACGCGCGAGTGCGGCCTGACATTTCATTTTAATAGAGCGCGTCAATTTTCTGCCTGATTCCATTTTCTTTGCCAATTGTCGATTTTTGTTTTTAATCTATCGTCCATTCACCGATATTACGCGATGCAGCCACACGCGGAAAACAATAAAAAGGTTTCGTCAGCAGACGGAACGGAATACCTGTAATTCACATTTGCGCTCTAGCAATTAAGTATGATGTTAATATCCGTAATGGCGGTAAAATAAGAGAATAAAGCGCAAGGCGCGCAACAACGGTGAGCTACTTAGATCGAATTTCACCTTCTCTTTCCTCATGATTCTCCCACTCGCACGCGTTCGCCGCAAGAACGGATTGATATGTTTGAGCACCCTACTCTGAAAAGAATTTTATTATTATTATAGAGTGTAAAGAATTTTATTATTATTCCGGATATAAAAATCTGAAAAAATTTTGATGTACTTGTAGAGCTTTAACAAGTTTAACTATTATAGGAATGGGATTACATTTTATTTATTTTTTACAAATTTAAATTTATCCAAAATTCACAGTCAAAATATTGATAGTTTCTTCAAAGATCTCAGTTATCAGCGGAGAGTAATTTAAAAAAAAAAAGAATAATTTAATTGTCTACCATTTTGCGTCAAACCCTATCATTACGAAAATCTATGCACATAAAATTTCTTCAGATCGAAATTCGATAAAAATTGTACAAATATCTCTCTTGCAATTTTTTAGTAAAGCATAAATATAGACGAGTCTTCTGTTGGTAACGGCAGTATCATTAAAATGGAATACAGTAATTGGCATTATTTCATTTTCATAAATCATCTTCGGTCGTAAAGAATTGTCTTCGCGTTCGTTTAAGCTTTTTCTATGTAAATCTACTTCGAAAGGAAGGTTCACCAACACACATTGGTAAACATTTAATCTTCCATCGTTCATGCCTTCGTGTTTTTCCCGTTACGGACATGTTAGTGCGGGAGCTATAGCTCACATTATTCGCAGATCTCCCTCTAATTCCGGGACGATAGTCAGTTAAGATCGTTCCGCGCGGATTCTAGCAAGGAACGAAGGACGGATGAAATACATGCGCAATCACAAAACATAGAAAATTACATTCTCCGCTCACCTTCCCTTTCTTTCACGATTATCGCAGAATCCTATTTCTTCTCTCCCGTGTTCGCCTTTCCTGTGGCCGTAAGTCGGCTCAATTATGCCCATTACATGAGCCTGGATAATCAATTTTGCCTACTGGCGATGAGAATTCGACGTAACTCTCTGATGGAGTAATGATACCAGGAAGGAAGTCGATTATGATCTATCCACTGACGAAGAAAACTCGAAGCTACATAGCGAATAATGGAAAATGATAAATGTATTCCTTAACGTCGTGAAAAGACGTCTTTATTAAAAGATCTTCACAAACAGATCTACGCAAAGTTAATTAATTTTATTGATACAGTTGACGTTTCTATATTTTATTTGATAAACAGCCTAACTTTCAAGTGTTGCAGAGTTTCGCATTATTTTTAAATCAGACAATCTTTCAGCGATCGTTCTAATTTACGTAATGATTCGTGCAATTTTTCTGTACAAATATAGCCACGGTAACGTATAGGAGATGACGATGGAGTCATAGCGTGATTCATCAACGTCTGATTGCTCACACACAACGAAGTACGTGCAATACACGAATTTCCGCGCGCGAGAGATTCAGAGCGCGGAGTAATTATTTTTCACACACACGTGTTACTTCTCTCACACAATCCCGCGCGCAATCGCACTAATCTCATATTTGCGAAATCATACAATTCATTCGACATGCCTAGCTGCTATTAGGGTTAATTAACTGCGCGTTAACATAAAGGAAGGCTCGAGAAGAACAATTGGAGCAACCTCGATTCTCAAGATTCCACGATCGCAAATCAGTCCACTGACTCATTGCGCGCACAATAAAAAGATACAATGAACTTCAATTTGAGTAATTCAGGTAAGTCAGTTAACTTCGACACGCCGTCGCCCTGTCCCTTCTTGTTTGTCTAAGTCGCGCGACCCTTAACGGATAATTAGCCTTTTATCCTCCGCCTTGTCCTAATTGCAAGTGTCGCACGAATACGTTCCTTGATTGCAGTTATTTTTTAATTGCACGTTGCGTCAAGGATGATGTGCGCGCATTGTTTGTACAGCTCGCAATTTCACTTCCGAGAGAAATATCTCGGAAAAGAATACACTCCGTATGCCTCGTAATATTGTGTGACATACGCAAAAAGAATTCGCGACCGTTAAACGTGATCCGAAAACGTAGGTGAACTTACCGGTGGGTGTGCCGGACAATTTTCAAAGCTCAAAATACGTGAAACTTGTATCTCGAAGGAAGCTAAAAAGCTCGAGGGAAGTCGACATAAACTGAAAATAACATAAATCAATGCCCATACAGAGTAGACCACCAAGAAACATTCTACAGAAGTGTCGAGGACGTCTACGTTCTAAGAATATTCGCAGGACATCCTTCGAATAAAGTGTGCTGTGTGAGTGTCATAGACCGGTATTCATAGTCGGTTCTTATTTCAAGCTTGTCTTAAGTAATAACTTAAGACGCTAATGCGGACCTCTGATTGATTCGTGACACCTCAAGATAGAACTTAAGACGGCCTTAAATATAAATACCGGCTAAAATTTCGCACTTAATAATATAAGGTCTGTTATGTTTCCATATCCTGGAACTTCTTGCACGGTTCATCTTTTTTCATTTTCTTTTTTCATTGAAAAGAAAAAAACAAAGGATGGACCTTGCAAGAAATTCAGGAAAAGAACAGGGCTATAAGTGTAATATATTATATCTTAGGCCCAATTTTTCATTTACTGGTTAACTTGTAGTAAGGCTTAACCTGACGATGGTATAAAAATTGTATTAATCACTAGACTGATGGTTTTATAATTAATAATTTTTACCACCACAAAACTAGTTTAATCCTAGCTGGAAAATCGCAATTTTTACATTTATCAAGTTAAATGAGGTTAGTCTAAACCACAAATTAATGACAAACCAAATAATGATAAACCAGACAGTGTTACATAACAGTGATATTGCTGAGTGCAAAATTATAACATTGACGTTATGTTACTTTTAATTGATGTCGACTGCGTCGTATCTCGAGAGAATAATCTCATTGGGCTATATTCAGACAGTTCAGATTTCCACCCAATTACCATCCATGTATCATTTCATCCTTGCTCTTCGCCGATCATTAAACACGGATAAAATGATACCCGACTGGCACTCGGGTGGGAATCTGAACGCGCCTTTGCGAGTCATAAAACGATCGGTGTCCTGCGTCGTGCGTGCGTGTTCGTTGTCGGTTTGTCCTATCATTGTTGGACACTGCTATTTTTATAAATAGCCGAACCATGAAGCGAGTAGGAAAGAAAACGTCTGCAAACGTCAACAGTAACGAGCCTAAAGTCAGTCATAACGAGCGCGTCGCGCGACGCATGAGGGAACGTCGCAACCTTGACTGGCGCTTTGGGTAGGCTATGATCCTCTCTCGTGATACCTGGTAGTCATTGCGATCTAGGACATCCTACTTAGGCGCGTGCGTCAGGTGCTTCGAAACTTTACGATGCATTCTGCGACGCGTCGCGCTATTTATTTGTTATGTCGCGTCAACCGCCAATCGTCGGCTTGAGAACAAAGGAACGTCACTTTCATTCGCGATTATCACGTTTTCTCTTCGTCACTGATTGCCGTAAAACGCTATAATCAAGCGTAGACAGCACGATGCACCTGTACTCGATTTAAAATTTCTTCGACATATATATTTCCTTATATTTTCTCTTGCATGCTTACTATTTTGAATTAAAATCACGGTGATCACGGGAATCACGATCACATGATTGGCTTTAAATGTGTTGGGTTTAAATCGCTCACCATTGGCGGCTGCGAGCCCGACGATGCATATCCAGCACAGGGCCAGTCTCCAGAAACGGTCGGCCATGTCCATTCTCCGGATAATTACGAAACGATCGCGGATCATATAATCGCGATTTGCGTGAGGGACAGGTAAACAAAGGAATAAAGAAAGGAGGAACGGATGCGGAAGAGGAAAGGATGGGAAAGAAGAGGACCCGAATATTTTTGTACTATCCGCGAGGGGCTCTCATTTAGATGGACGTGGTTAGGCCCGGGCGTAAGGAACCGATTCTCCTCTCACTATCCGCGAAAGCGGAATCTTACACCACGAATATTTTCGATGATAATAAAAAATCCGAGGACTCGCCGGAATGAGTCTTGATAAAGACGCGCGAGCGATGTTCCCCGTGCGAACACGCGAGAGACACTGATGGAATAAGAGAGTGGCGGGAGAGTTTGAACCGCCAGCAGACCCAGACTGCAGCATCGACCAGTGGCGTAGAAGTGGATCAAGCATTGCGATAAAAGACGAGTTTATGTCTTATTATTACACTTCGAGTCTTAATCAAATGTCAAAATTAACCGACGCAAATTATGAGAGACTAATTCTTTCATTTGATTCACAGTAAATCCATCTTATGTAAGCAAAACCGAGACCTTGAATAAATACCAGTGAATATAATGTGTAAAGATTGTGATATTTTTGTATTTAAATTTTCCTCTTTTCAATTTTATTGAAAAGAACAGCCATACAGACTAGTTCTAACAGTTAGAAAAAGATAAGAAGAATAAATTAAACCGAGATTAAAGTTAATCTATGTACATTGGTAGAAATGAATGTTAGCCGGATTTAAACTCGACCTGTTTCTACCAATGTAGATTAACTTTAATCTCAGTTGAACTTAATCTACATTTTTTCTAATTTTTAGAACTAGAAAAAGATGAAGAGACTAAATTAAATTAAACTAGAGATCAAAATTAAGCTACTTTGGTGGAAACGATCATCATTCGTAGCGGGCATGACGGGGCCCCCCGTACGCCACTGTCACCGAGAAACAAAAGACACACGGATGAGAAAGTGGCAGCCGCAGCAAACCGATCGCAATGGTACGATCGCACGTATGCGTTCGCGTTTGCATGTGTACGTGGCGCGCTTATCTGGTAACCGGAATGAGCTTGCGGGCCGGAATAACCGCGGGAAGGTATAACAAGTTCCATGCGCTAATTGATTTATAGGCTGAAGAAGATTCATCGAGGTATTCAGATAGAGGCGTGTTCCATCACCCTGCAATCGATTGCGCCGATATAGCGATACGCGAGATCTTGCGCCAGGATTTGGGCCTCACAAACGCGGTTTCGATACCTCGACGAATCGTGAGTCGATATCGTGCAGAAGAACCTTTTACGGAACGAGTTATCTTTTATTTCTTTTTTTTCTTCTTTTTGTCTTTTGCCGAAGCTCGGGCGAGCAGCGTTTTTAATGTAGGCGTATGGGGCCAACGGCACCTCTCGCTCTGGACCTTACATGGATACAACGTGAGTCACTGCCCAAAGCGGCGTATGTAAATGTGTTCTGCCTACTTTATTCATACGCTCAAGCTTCATGCGACCAATGCCGCAGATAAAAAAAAAATGACATTAACAGTCTAACGATATTTATCGAATATTATGAATTAATAGATATCCATTGGCAAGTTAGAAAATAAATGATTACAAGCTGACATGGGGTCACGGAAGAGGCGTGTGAAATTTTCGATCAATGTAATTGAGGTAAAATTTAAATGTGTTTGTTTTCTCTGAGTCAGCAATTTTTACGATGAGAGCCAATAATGTCGACGTGTTGTCGCGGCAATTTGTCGACGAGGGAAGAGACAAATGTAAATTTACTCGTACCTAAGAACCTAGAGATCTGCTGGGCCTCAACAAGACCCAGACAAGCGGATATCTGTCCTACGGGGCCCACGAGTATCATCTTCGTGGTTCTTCGTGAGAACTCGTACTTACTCGTGTACGATACTTCTTAGCCATTATTGGGCTTCTGGTGAAAGTGTCTGACTAGATATTTCGTAACCAGATATCAATATCGGAATGAAATCTTGTATTCTGCAGATATCGCGGATCTAAGAATTGCAAAAAGTACAGAAATTTTCTGAAATAACATTATTTTAACGTTTAACGTTTCTCTTTTTTTTTTATTCGCATTTTTATCTCCACTGATTCATATTTTGTGAAAATTTACCATGTAAGAAATAAAAATAATATAAGACAAAATTTATATGTCGCAAAATTATAAAGATGTAATAATAAAATAAATCAGACGAGATTTCAAAACACGTGTTCTTAACTGTCGCATTTGTAACTTTGATAAAACAACGAAGATTGGCTTTTTGCTGAGGAATACTTCGGTAATTAAGCGTTAAACCGACGTTAATCCCGATTGAAAGGGCAGGCCACTGAGCAGGCCGTCAAGCAGAACGGCAAGAGGCGTGTGTGCATTGTTTTTTCCAGTATGCCAACCAAAGCTATATTAATCAAATACGCCTTGCGTCGTATAATTTAAATTCCCGTTAATCCACCGAACTCGCGTGCGCCGAACTGCGCGCAGTATTGTCTCTTTCTCTCGTGATTACGTGGGGTAACCGATAATTGCTAACGCGCGATTGCGTTAACGAAGTGCGAATAATAAAGGAAAAATCGATATTATTGTTATCGTCGTCGCGAGCGAACGTAATCGGCAATTACATTCGATTTCCAATAACGCTAATAAATTCGCGATGGCGTACCCTTTTGCGGAAACAATGGCTTCCACTGTTTCACGCCCTCATTAGAGATCCCTCTTCTTTCTTTTTTTTTAGTACAACAAAACACACTGTACGTTATCATCGTGGATACTAATTACGGTCTCCTTACGAGATAATGAAATAATCTTACTACGCAAAGCTCGGGAGACCGCTGACTTCCTTGAGAATTTTTACAGCAAGTCGCGAGTGCTTTATTAGTCGCGGAACAGGACGACTACGCGACGGCAAATTAATATCGTGGGATTAGTTGGTCTTGATTAAAAGGATTCGCTCGCTTATCGTCAAATAATCGTCCCTCTCGTTCACGTAACAATTGCAAATTATCGCAAGGATCTGTCACAGCCGTTAGACGTGTCGCTTTTTCATGCCGAATCTTGAGATCTGCTCTTTTTCAAAGAATGTTTTAGACTGGTGTACATTATTTGATACAGTAAGTTGGAATGAAATAAATATAGTTTGTTTCACTCAATTTATTACACCAGTTCAGAATATTCTTTGAAAAAAAACAGACTTTGGTTAATCCATTCGTGTTAAATGATAACAATATATGTGACTTGTAAAAGGTATATATTTTACAAAAATAAATACACGACGTTCAACGTCCCTACTTCCGAGCAAAATACAATATATTCTATGTACAACGCACACAGTATATCACCCAGCAAACAAGTTGAAATTCTTGTCGTCATTTTGACATCATTTCGAGATATCATTTTGACATTAAAATAACGATAAATAACGTCAGCTTGTTTACTGGGCACCTTTTCGAGGAATATACATATTAATTTATTGTACAAAATCACATCGCTTATCGCGCTTCAACGCGACATAGATAAAAATCTAAAATAGCAGAACAATCGGAAATTTAACCAGCGATACTTAAAGATAATAACTTCCTGTTTTTATCTTACTATCTCCACGAAATGTAAGATATTTTTCTAAGTACTACGAATACTAATTTCGTCAGGTTAACGAAATCTCATAAGAGTGCAAAAGGAAGCAGCGACTATCACGAAGTACAGGCTCGCCCTGAGACTATCGGTCGAGCTGGAGTGCTGATTTAAAATCTGACACTGCGAATTTCTATAGTGCTTGACGTTCCCTTCGGAGTCGCGCGCGAGCACGCAGAGCTCGTATTTGGTGTTCGATCTCTTCAGATCGTTGATTTTGAAGGATCTCTCGCTGTAAACGACATCCTTTTCGAGCATGGATTTGCTGCTACCGGATTCCCGAATCACCACGTAGAAATCGCCAATATCTTCGCGCGACGTTACGTACCACGTCGCTTTCCAACTCTTATCCTCGGTATTGCTAAAGAAAATTGTAATTTTTCATCTCCGAAGTCCTCGAGAAAATTTCAAACGATATATTTATGATAATAGAAATTAACAATGAAATATATTACATACTAATCAATGCTTCGATACTTCACATCAGGTGTGATATCAAGTTCGGGCTCCTCTTGAATATCCCTCTCGCCGCAGTTCGTAAGATCCTCGGTTACTTCCGAGATATATTTATTTGCGAGATAATTCGGACTTTTACACATCACGTTCGACCATTCTGTTGGAAATTGCGTTTGAGATTTTAGCCATCTCTTCAATGGTCGCATATGACAATCACAATGCATGGGATTACCTAATATAAATATATTTTAAATATTGATAACAAAAAACTTGATTATTAACACAGTTTTTAAAGTCCTTTAGTAGCTTAATTATGAGTTTTATTATTCTTTGTTATATCTAATTATTTAATCTATTGTTACCGGAGTATTTGAACACCGTGCCGTTCTGAATAATCTTCATGAACTTCTCATCAAAAACACCTATCTCGTTTTCTTCCAGATCGAAAACTTTTAGATTCGGCAGCTGTAGAATCTTGTCGAGAGGCACATGGCTTAGATGGTTATTACTCAGATGCAAGTTGGTCAAATTTAACGGCGGAAGAAAGACATCTTGCTCGGAGATGTCATTTATGTCATTGTACGATAAATCCAACGTCTGCAAAGCCGTTAAATTCCCGATTACATCTGAAATAAGGCAACGTTCCAATAAACAACGATTTTCAGTAAGAAACATAAGCCGATAAGCTGTTATGCAGCAACCCGATTAGTCGTCGAAACTATTAAAAACAACATTTCTGATTTACTACTCACATCTCCTGATCTCATTAATGTTGTTATGAGAAAGATTCAAATACTGAATCTTTTTAGCACCGGCGATGAAATCGAAGGTAATGACCGGCATTGTATTGTAGGATAAATCGACTTCCTTTAGCCTATAAGGGATCCAGGGATCGTTTGGAAGGGTCTTTCGAGTAATAAATGATATCTCGTTATGGCTAAGGTTCAGTCTCTCCAGAGATAGACAATCGTCGAGCAGTCCATGCGTCTTGTTGTCCAGCTTCTCCAATTTATTATACGATAGGTCGAGTGTTCGTAAAGATACTAGACCCTGAAACGCGCCGTTTGGTATGTAGCTGATATTGTTGTTCGTCAAGTTCAACGTTAGCAGCTGCAACAGGCCCTCGAATGCCCGGCTCGTTATGTTATTTATTTTATTGTTCGCCAAGTTCAGCTCAAATACTATCGGTAGACGGCCGAAGGCGGCTTTTTCCAATTTCGTCAAGTAATTATCCTGAAATATATCCATCAGTAAAAATTCAGAAAATTTTACTGATCCTCGAAGAAGAACGAATTCCCCTATAAAAATTTAGCTTGTCTTACCTGTAGATAAAGATACTGCAGACTGCTCAGACCGCCGAGTGCTTGCCAAGGCGGCTTTGTAATGTTATTCGCTTGCAGGTTTAAGATTCTCAAGGTTAGCAGGTTTTCGAAGCTCCCCTCTTGCAGGTTATCGCCCAGCCGATTCCGCGAAAGATCCAGCGAGAGTAATGCATTCATCGTAGGCCACACGTCGATGCTCGGAATCTCTTCCAGCAGATTCTCCGAGAAGTCCAAATGACCCAGAGAAATTGGCAATTGGAAAATCTTTGTCAAACGATTATTTTTTACCGTTAAACTCCTAAAATACAATAGATACGTCATTGCGAGCATAACATTTTTCAATTTTTATTAAGCAGCAGTGACTCACCTGCAACTGGCTAATCGAGTGAGACTACCTCGTGCAACGTCATTTAATTGATTGTAACTCATATCGAGTTCTAGAAGTGTCGGCAGCGGTCCGAACGTCGATGGTTTTATTTTCTCTAGAGAATTATGCGACATGTTCAAGAGTAATGGAGCTCGTACAGCTTTGGAAAAGTCTGTCGTGGAACGGAATGTATCAGATTGTGGGAAACATTTAAGATTTTCAGCCCCGTCATGTTGTGCATTGGAATCTACAAAAAAAGAATGTTAATGGTGTTTAGACTTAATAAAAATAAATATCTTTTTTTTAATGAAATAATGTGAACTATTTTATCATTTTGCATCAAAAAATTTTACTCACCTGATTTAGAGACGTTAATAGATTATAACTAAGTTGTAATTCCATAGCATACGATGCACTATCGAAAGAGTACTTTGAGATATTCTCGAGCTTGTTGTGACTGATATCCAATAATGTAATATTCGCACAATTCTCGAAAGCGCCTGATTCGATCTTCGAAATTTCATTATGAGACAGATTCACTTTTGCCAAATAGATATCTTTGAACGCCAATTTCTCCACGATAGTCACGAAATTCTCGGAAACATCTATAAGCTATCACGACAAATTTGCTATTAATCTTTTCAAGTGTTGCATATTTGTAACATTTATTTTAAAATTAAATTTGTGGTAAATTCGAGATCTCTACAGATTAATGAAACTTAAAAATATTAAAAATGAAAATGTAGGTAGCATTGAACTTTAAAATATAATACTTCTACCCGCCAGAAAGAATATACATTCATAGACTATATACAAATAAATGGATTCTTCACTTATAAAACTTTTTTTAGCAAAATCAATAAAAGAATTGTTTTTTTAATGATAAAATGATGCCGTCCCTAGAAGGTTAAAGAAAAATTTTGTGGGAATTGTACAAGTATAATTGTTTCAGATGTACGTATACCTCAGCAAATTGTAACTGATTGAACATTTGGAAGTCGATTTTCTTAATGAAGTTCCGGGAAAGATCGACGGTGCCGATTCTGGTAACAGAACCGAAAGTTCCACGACCCACGTCGTCGATTTGATTGTCACTCAGATATAACCGTCTAAGAAAACGCATGCCACGGAAAGTGTTTGAATCAAGTTTCCTGATTTTGTTGTGGCTCAAATTCAAGACCTTCAAGACAGAATTCCGAGCGAAGGTTCCTCTAAAACGAAAGAAACGATCTTAGGTACAATGCGGAAAATTTCATCATAAGTACCATTTTCTTCAAGTCTGTCAACCTTTTCAAATCAGCGATAGCATTATGCGATATGTTGCACCATCCCATCTTGACAAGATCGGCCAAATGAGACGGATCTAACTTGTCAATTAAATTGTGAGAGATATCCAAGAACTCGGTGTCTCTTAGACCTTTGAATTGATTCCTCTTCAAGTCTTTTATCTTGTTGCCGTGAAGATCAAGAGTTTTAAGTTTTTTGAGTGGCGTTAATGCTTCCACAGGCAAGGAAGAAAGTGTACCTAAAAAATATAAAAGTCGATCAAGAATTATAATTTAATATTTTTTATAATTATGACCTTTCTTATTTATGTATAGATATTATATAAAAAATTATACGTAATATCAAAAATTGAGCTCATACAATTGTATCACTTTCAAGATCTGTATAATGAAACAATGTGCGTTTCCTACTGACGATATCTCACGATGAGATTCTGATTACCGTTACTAATCTCCAATTTTTCTAGCTTCGCAGCCGCCGCGCTTTCACCAAAACTATTTCCCGGCAAGGTAGATATCCGATGCCCCGTGATGCTCAACAGGCTAAGATTGCCGAGGATCTGCAGTGCTTCACGAGGAAATTTTTCCAAATTGCTGTTTATTACATAAAGCTCCTGAAGAGTTCGGTTCACGCCAAGAAAACTGTGCTCTTCGATCAATCTCAATGGCGTATCGATGAACTTAAGCACTCGCACATCCAATGGATACAGAGCGGGCCCGTAGAATCGTACTGCCGATTAATAAAAATTAAATAGTTCATTCAACCGACTTATTTCTTCATCTTTCGCAGAAATGTTATACCCAAATCTCTTTTTCTTTACGACATGATATTAAATCGACTCACCTATGTTACATTTATATAGAACCAGTTCCTCGATCGGCATGCCCTCGTTTCCCAGATTCGTGAAGGCAATGCTGAGACTGGCCAGATTCGTATTCTCACAACGGATGTATAAACCTCTGTCACTGCCCCGAAGACAAGTGCAGGGATAAATATAAATCGCGTCTTTGGGGCAACCGAATCTTGGCCCGGGCGGCACGTAGCCGCCCATTATGGACACAACCGTACCCAACAGCAATAGCGGAGATAACATTTTAATACCTGCTTTGAAAAGCACAAACAAAAAGAAATCGATTTAACATTTCCGTAATTATATAATGTAATTATATATGTTACGTGTTTTCATGTAAATTTATTGTTATACATTCGAACTCATGTCAGTTATTATGTAATTACAAAGTTTACACCTTGTAATAACTACATAATAACTGATATGAGTTCAAACATATAACAATAAATTTTACATGAAAAAGTACTGTTATAAGAATTATACATGGTATAATTTACATAACCTCATTAATAAATACATATAATAAATTATGTTGAAAAAAATCTATGTTACATTTATATATTTATATCATATATAAAGGCTGATAATAATTTAATTTATATAAATAAGGTGCAAACTCGTGATATTTTTATAAAATAAACATTTCAATTAGTCACTCCGTGATGCAACGCACATCTCGTCAGAAATGTGGGAAAGTTTTCGCTACGTTAACCCCCTTGGTTAATGTACGAAATAGATCGATACGCCGATAACCATGCAGCTTATGCACCTAATAAAATCGCAGTTGCTTCAAAATCGCAATTGTTCTGCGCAATCTTTCGCGAATGAATTGTTAAACGGCCCTTTGAAGTTCCTGTTGCCTGTGTTTAAGCAAAAGCGATTACATCAGTCGCTCAATTCGCGATCCGATCTCACCGCTTATTATCCCACGCGAGTTACTGAGATATCCTGCGATTTCTTAGCGATACCGAGGCGCAGAGGTGACTAACCGCTAAGATTATCACGATAGCCCAAAAACGTCCTTGAAGACGAGACTACTTTTTTCAGACAGTCAACACAACCCACGCAAAATGAGACCTACGCACTGATCACTGTGTAGCAAAAAACGCCGCAAAAGATCAAGATCTCATGGATGATGCTCTCATGGATCATGCTTTGCCTATTCATTATTCAATCACAATTAATGCAATGATCGTGTATCGACGATAGTATCTCCCACGCGATTCTAGAAAGGAGGCACGCAACTACGGCAATCGCGCTTTCTGTCACGTAACAAATTATAAGCTATCGCAGGGACGTTTAACTCATACGTCAATCACAATTTACCCCGTGTTGCGCATCTTGCAAAAGAAAATTATGAAAGCGGCGACTTGTCCAACCGGAAATGTTAACGCAATTAGACCAATGCGTTTTCACTGCGTACTATCGCGAAAACGATGAACCCACCTGCGTAACCATGCATGAAATTTCGATAGAAAATTAATGGTTGCGTGCAATGGTGCTGCACTGTGGTTTATTGCAAATTGATTATCCTTCTTTCGAAACTTGGACGATTAGCAAATATAATCTTTGTATAATAACTGACCTCCTTTTCAAAGATCATCGTGTGCTCTTTGTGTGAAGTGGGTGGATTTGAAAAGATTAATAGGCCATAAAAAATACAGTTGTCATCATTAATAATCATTTAAGTTTTGATGCAATTGTTAATCATTATTTTCTACGTTTTCCTGGTTGAATCCAAGCATATTCTTTTTATTGTATGAAAAACATTTGCAGTGTATTCTATTATTAATTAATAATTGTGTGGTAACAATGAAAGTTGAATTGTCAATTTACACTTTCGATATATTTCAGCGTCTAACAACCGAGACCGTCTCCACGTCGCAGCGAGGCTCCCGCAATTAACAGTAGCTTATAATTAAAATAATCGTGGGACTCACCGATCTGAGAAATGGAAAACTATGCCTTATTACACTCTAGTAATTCAAACAGGCAAGAAGAAAAGCACGGTGATCTAGTTCAAGCATCAGTTTATAGCGCTCGCTATATAATATACAAGCACGATATGTAAGAAAAACATCAGCATTTACATTATGAATGAGGGAGATTCATTATTTCTATCTCAGGCAAGATGTATGCCAAGTAAAAATATATTAATAAATTTATACTTATACACTGAAAAATGTCTTCTAATGTTGAAAATGAACGAACCAGAAGATTCTGATTAAAAATCAATCAGAATTCCGCTTATCTTAATTAGAATTCTACTAGATTTAATAAAAAATTTATAGATTCGTCCACTTTTAATCAGAATTCCAATTAATCCAACTAGGCGTTTTTCTTATGAGAGTAAGAACATTAAGCTGTCATCAAGAAAATCTACAAATCTAAAATCGATGAAATGATAACGTTCATAAGTAAACCGATATGTTGGGAAAAACACATGCGCCTTTCACTTATTTCAGTTGATCTTTCTATCTCGTAAACCAAGGAACTAACCACTGGACCGAATCACGCTGGTCTCTCGTGACACCAAACTCGTATCAGATCTAAAAAAAATGAACGAACCTAGTACCATTGACGTAATGCATCGGCAATACTCGATTATTTATTATTAAACTATCTCGAGCATCTGGATCAAAACTCGAACGGTTACTTGTTACTTTTTGCTTATATTTGTCCTGACTTAAAAATATGTAGAAACTCGAAGAGCTATCAATAAACAGTATGCTTTCCCGAACGTGAGATTTCCGCTTCTCGAAAGCGGAAAGAACGACAGTGGAGAGAAAAATAACTTGCGCCACGCTCCACTTTCTGAAAGTCTATCAATTAGAGCTATTGTGTTAACGTAGCAAAGGTAGACGGCTTTACGTAAAGAAAATGCATCACTACCAACTCTTAATATTCACAGTTAAGTACTAAAATTAAATCTCGTTATAAAAGAAACTGCCTCGTCGAAATGAGATACACTTTTCCGTGCATTTCTTTAACATAGTAGACGAGAATATTTTCGTTTCAGTAATCGTTCTTGCGGATACTGCATCGTGTAATACCTTATGCTGCATTCGTTTACTATATGATTTTTATTTGTAACATTACACCTTTCTCTTAAAAAATGTATTATATGTATAATAATTATTCAGGAAATTTTTTTAAAATAAAATAAAGAATGTATATAATTTAATTTAATTTATACTTGTGTAAATAATGTTCTTCATAAATTACAAAATTTTATATAATAATCATTATATAAAATTTTGTAATTTATAAAGAACATTATTTAGAAAACTATTACAAAGTTCCCGAATCTCAAGATTAAATTTATGTGAAAAAATAAAAATCTTATATATTAAATAATGAACTCTTAAAAAAAAAATAATTCTACTTATACTGTATTTAAATACTTACATATATCAAGTTAGAATAATTATAAAGAGCAATATTATCGCAACTAAACAAAATAGAAATAACTGTGCAAAGCTTCGTGAGTTAATTAAGTATTAAAGATAATTAGTTCAAGTAACATAGAAGCGTAACGTTTCGTGCACGCATTGAAGTCACCGTTCGCTGAACGGAGAGATGACGCGCCTAAACACACGTGGATACTCAGCTGCGAACATTACGAAACTTAGCACCTTTGTATTTAAAAATATAACAAGCCTAATACTCGTATTAGAGATTGAGATTAAATTTAACAAATTGAAGCAAAGTTTACTAAATTTGATATTGATTTTCTTTTTTCTAATTAGTTAATTTCAATCTCAATCTATAGCCTCATATTTGACATAACTGGCATAAGCTGTTTAAGAAACTGTTCCTTATAATATGTCATACCTGCGATTATTCTAATATAATAATCGGTGAATCGCGAGATTTTTAAAAATAATATTTTCGAGCATTTTTCAATTTTAAGATAACAGACTATAATTTTATCGTTTGTCACAAAAATAGTCGCGGTATACCTTGTTACACTTTGCCCAACGACTTTTAAAAGCGCGAAGGTCGTTGTGACTATTTTCAAGGATGCACTGCTGGTATCCTCAGGGTTACATGTTTGCCGCCGAACGGGTTGTCCTTTTTCTTTCACCATGCAGGAGCAGAAAAAGTGAGAAAGAAAAACAGAAAGGAGTACACGTTTTGAATTCACCTTCGTTGTCTTCAAGACATTCTGCATGTGGTTCCTGGCTGAAGCTGCCGTGAAAACTGAGCCGAGGTACGAAGGCAAAGAGAAAGGCAGCTTCAGAAGTAAGGCCTCCCTCATTGGCAGTTGATATGCTCCTTTCGTAGACATCCCACCTTTGCCGTTGCGAGAGAAAGAAGGAGAGTCTCGCCGCAATCACATTTTGATAAAATGCTCCATATCTTCGAAGGTCGTGACTGATAAGCTGCTATTAGCAACCTGATAAAATTTTCCATTAAATTAATAATCAAAGAAAATTATAATAATAAAGTATGTAAAAAATTTCTGTCGTTTCAATGAATGATTAAAAAGAAGTTTCAACTTGATTAATTTTAAGATTTCTCTTAAGAATATATATTTCTCTATAGTTAAAAATTATAAAGGTGTTACTGATCAAAAGTTGTCAAGTTATGAATATTTCTTTATATTCTTTTGGTTTGTATTTTTAAGTTTCTCAAATTATAAACATTCTCAAATGAATAAATAAATATTACTGCGTAATTTTAATGCATAACGTTATATTTAATTTAGCATAACGATACAATCCTGGCAAATTCTCATGTAGAAGAAAGTCAGCCATCGAGTACACCTTGGTTGATGCTAGTGAAAGTTTCTTCATGTAGTTACCTTGGTACTCAACCAAATCACGTAATTCATAGCATGAAGCCGACATCTGTTGGTGCACAGATTAATTTAAATAAACATCTCGAATTAAAAAATTTAAGTAAATTATCTCGTTATTTCATTCATAATAGAAAATTTTAATTTTAACAAAAACACTTCTTTGTAATAAATTTGTATTTATCACTTTTTCTTTTTTACAAATTTATTAAGGTATTTTTAATTTCTTTATAGAAAAGATTAATCGGATTTTTTGTTCTTAGAATATTCTCCTGATTCTTCGAAAACGTCGTTTAGCAAAGCAGGATGCGATAGTTAGTATCATTTAGTATCGTTTAAACAATAATGAGAGAGAATGACGAGCCTTTTCAGAAATTACATGGCTATTAAGATCATTGAGCTCTTCGTGTTCTGCAGTTTCAGACAAAGAGCTTGTAGTCGCGCAGTCGGTTGCGTTATCCATCGAGTATTGAGTGATAGTGTTGTTGGCTGGTATTGAGCTGTAATTTTGGCATCAAGAATTAAAAAATTTTCGTTTTAAAAATTACGATTAACATGAATTATTTTATAATATACGTGTTCAACTTTTCATTATTGTTGAGTAAGTTTTAAAATTAGCTCTATTAAATTTCGATTTTTTAAGGATTTCTACACTTTCTATTTTTTAAAAGAAGTTAGGTTTTATGTATATCTTTTTTGTTATACAGATACAAAAGTGACAAATCAATTTATTTTGGGCCATTTCGTAAGAATTTATTTTTTTAATTGCTTTGAAATTATTTTAATATATCACCGTGTTTTATGATTAAAGTTAAAAATTTCAAATTACTATGTTTTACATAGGATAGAAATCGTTTGGAAACCTATGAGGAGATATCAAGTGAACAAAGTGATATCGACATCTTCGCCAATCTAACTTTTCGCTTTACTTGCACGGATATGCCATCCGGTTTTTATGCCGATGTAGATTACAATTGCAGGATATTTCACGTTTGCGAAAATTCCGGCGACGGATTCCCAGTGATCTGCGCCAACGATACAGTGTTTGATCAGAAACAGCGGATATGCACGGACGAGGAAAATATTGATTGTCATCACGCTCACGAATGGTATATATGCACATTTTATGATATTTAAATTAATCGTATCATAAGCATTTCTATAATATAATTATTAATTACTTACTGAAGGTATTACTTGAATGAATTGATTTATTCTGCGGAAATCGAACCGAGGACGATCACAGAAGAAATTCCAGAGGAAGAAGAATCGAAAGTAGCTCAAGAAGATATAGTACCTTCCATTTTGCCATTTGTGATTGATTAAAAATATTCTTATCTTACGCTAGGTATTTTTTATGCATTTTACTTTTATTCGGTTAAAACAAATTGCTATTCGTTAAATAAGTTTGGCTGGAATTAATTTATTTTACTTTTTTCTTTTTTTTAGCTTGCTGTTTATTTTTTCTTAGAATTAGAAAAAGATAAAGAGTAAATTAAAACGAGATTAAAATTAATGTTACATTGAAGGAACCGGGCTCTGTCATTTATGACAGTGCCGTACTAGGCGTGTGTCCAACTTTTGAATCCAGTTATTTTTGCCGATCTATTCTTATCTTTTTTATTTAGAGTTTCTGCCAAGAATTCATGGTTTTATCTCTGTGTACATCGCGAGGAATATCGGAAAATAATATTTACACAATTCTAAAGTAATATTATTTTGCTTTCATAGTAGTTCAACATTCTAACGGTTGCGTGTCGCATCATGATCTTAATTCCAATCTCTTTTGTGCTCTTGTTGCATCCCGGTACGTCTTTTGCCGCATGCAAAGCGTAAAACTGATGAAATAAATAAAAGAAAGAGGAAATGCACGGAGAGAGAGAGAGAGAGAGAGAGAGAGAGAGAGAGAGAGAGAGAGAGAGAGAGAGAAGACCTTCAACGTGATAGTCCAGAATAATCTCGGGTCTATTCCTGACTGTTGACTTCTCAAGGTTCTTGAAAGTTGCAGCACCAGTATTTTCGAATAATATTATAACGCACGCAATTATTAATATATAATTTATTATATTTACTTCTACACCGAATTCTACAAATCAAATTACATATATATTTTTAAAACTTCAAGAATTTAAATAATTTCAATAATTGTATTATTTATAATATAAATTTAACAATACTTTATAATTTTATTAAAATGCTTGTTCTATTAAAAAATAAAATAACATTAAAATTAATTAATTGATAATTGTAATTTGAAGGGACAATAGCGATTATACAAGACAGATACAATTTATTTATTTTTAATCAGATATATTTAAGAATATATCAGTCTTAAAAAAAACCTACGCTAGAGAGAGCAATTCAATATTTTTTTCTGCGATACGATTGTATTATATACTTTTTAATGCCGTACTTATGTCTTAATCTTTAAGAAAATATGAAAAAATATCACCCACCACCATAAAGCCCCAAGACAATGAAATAAATATCACCTGCGAAATGGCGCGTGTTTCATGATTAAATTGCGAGGGATTGTTTCCATAACCATCTACAAAAATATCGTTTCTTCAAATTCTAAATATTATCTATTCTAACTTTTGAAAATATACTCTACTTGAATTCCATGTTACTAAAATGTAAATAAGATATATCGCGAGAGACAATGTCACGGACGCATCTATAGAAACTATTAATATCTAACTTTTCGACTAATTCCTTTTCAAGAAACAATACAATTTTTTATGCAAAGAATTGTTAGGTATAGAAATCACGTAATTATCTCGAAATTACATTGTCTCATAAACGCAACCATGACAATACTAATATAAAAAAATTAAAGCTAACCCAATATATAATTTGTTTCAGACTTCAAAAAAAGTCTGTAACGACAGAGACTTATATAAAGCTCTTAACGAAATACATTTAGTATAGGTTTTTAATATAGTATACATAAAAAATAAGTAGACTTGAGCAGGCAAATCAAAATACTATTTCTCATGATGATAATATGATCTATGATGATGTGGCCAAGTAATCCCCGGACCCGTTTGATCATTATCGTATACATATTTGATCTTCGGATTTTCCGACCCGAATACACTTTGTCGGATCATACCGAATATAGCTGATACAAGGGCCATGTTGCTGATCATACCAGCTATGGAAGCAGCCGCTCTCGCGTGAGACAAGGCCATCTGGATGATAAAAGTTATTATGAAACCGATTCCAGGCATCAAATGGCTCATCTTCGTTTTCAAC
>NW_017257294.1:1990309-2011974 GCF_001594055.1 Mycetomoellerius zeteki
CTCGTGATTTTCCTAGACATAATGTCTTCTTGCAAACGTGGCAAGTAAATCTTCAGTTCCGAGCGCATATTCTTGTCGGAGGACCATTCCGTATCTTTGATTGTATTTTCATTATCTGGATCCTCGTTCTTCTGCATAGGCACTTCCGATTTCTTTACTAATTTCTCTGAATATTCATTCAGCAAAGATCTGAATTCGTTCTTTGCATGGTGATCTCTTCTGCGTTCTTTGTCACTTTCCACAGATTCTTTTTGAAGCTCGTAGGTCATTTCTTCCTTCAACGGTATTACTTTTATTTCCTCCATACTGAGATTTTTCGTATGCTTCTCAGGATTATCTCTCCTAAGATGTTCTTCAGTAAAGGCTTTTAATCTGCTCGCAAATTTTTCATTTAAACGGGTCCCAAAGAGTACGCTGAAAGCATTGTAAGCATTCTCTACGTTAAGGAACTGAGCAACATCACCATCGGCGAAATCCGTTGCGTTGGCCTTGATTTTATCTAGAAACATGGTGATTATCTTATCGTCATTTATAGATCGCTTAATGTCCGTGTACTCGTCGCTCTCTTGCAAAAGCTGAAAATTCGCATCTTGCATGTCATCCAGACTCCTCTCTTTTTTTTCTTTTTCTTTCTTCATCTTCTCGTTATCCGGCCGCTGATCCAGTACTTCTTCCATAATGTCGCTGATGATCGTCAGAATACTCGGCAAGTTCTTGTTATCTTTGATCTTCGTAGCTCTACCTTCGCGAACGCCATTGATGCTGATACCGATTTCACCGTTTCCGTAACCCTTAAGCTTTAGAAAACCCAGATCTACCTGAAACTTGTCCTCCATTGCTGTCTTATACCATTCCAGGAAAATATTTTCCATTGAATCCTTTCTCGCCAATAATTCCTTCTCGAAATCGTTCGTGGACATACCGAAGAAACTCTGTACTTCAGTTTCCATTGATCTTCCGAAACCAATAGGAAATGAGGGTAAGGATGGCAAGATAGATGGCACGGTACTAGTGATTACTGGCCAGACGAAAATGCCCATGCATCTGATGAAGCTCAAGCTGACTACGCATCGAACTACCCGCGATAGAAAACCGCGATTTGCCGTATGTTCGTTCAAATCTTCCACCAGCTTCAAAATTTCGTACTGATCGGCGGTTAGAGAATTTCTGACTGTATAATTTAA
Organism: Mycetomoellerius zeteki; assembly: GCF_001594055.1. Lineage (NCBI taxonomy): Eukaryota > Metazoa > Arthropoda > Insecta > Hymenoptera > Formicidae > Mycetomoellerius > Mycetomoellerius zeteki. The sequence continues at coordinate 1,991,494 of NW_017257294.1, forward strand.
TGTATCAACAAAGTATTCCTTCGAATTATCTTTGGGTTTTTCTTCTAAATTTTTTTCAGATTTGGAAATATTAACTAGAAGCTGAAGAAAATCAGATTCCGTGATATTCGGGAACATGCTATCCATTGTCGTCTCCGAAGTTTGTTCAATTTTTCCTTCGGTCTCATAATAAGAATTTAATAATTGATCAGTACTTCTTCGTCTCCTTTCGTGTTTCTTGGATGATGCGCTTGAGGGAACGGACTCCGACAATGGTTGTTGTTTAAATTCAGATAACTGGACTTTCTCCTTGGAGATATCTATGAGAATGCTTGACGGTTGTCCAAGATATCCGGGGATGGTTCTTTGCTCGTCTAGAAAATAAAAAAAATTAAAGATTAATAAATTGAATATTGAAAAGGGGTATCGGTATGTGTTTAGCGGATAAGACTGATTCACCTACTGACGCAGTGTTCGAAGCCCTCGATTGTCCACTTATCTGGTTTGCCTGTTCCACTGCATGCGCAACTTTTGACTGAATTGTTTGCTCTTGAGACTTCAGTTCCTGCGGCTTCGGCTCCTGTAATTTCGATTCCTGCGACTTCGGTTTCTGCAGCTGTGGCTCCTGGAACTTCAACTCTTTCGGCGCATCTGACAGGATTTGAATTTGCGGATAATTTATGCCGCCAAAGCTAGGCAATCCTGGAAACTGAGGAATGCCAGTTTGAATTCCACTCGGTACCGTAGGACGTTGAGGGAGAGGAAACTGTATGCTGGGACGCTCGGCGAAAGGATTTCCGAATCCAGGAAAACTAGGGATCTGCCCAGGAAGTTGACCTATACCAGGGATTTGACCGGCTCCAGGAATTTGACCTGCACCAGGAATTTGACCTGCGCCAGGAATTTGACCTGCGCCAGGAATTTGGCCAATACCAAGAATTTGACTCGCGCCAGGAATTTGACCAATACCGGGAATTTGACCAGAGCCAGGAATTAGGCTTATACCGGGAATCTGACCAGCACCAGGAATTTGGCCAATACCGGAAATTTGACCCGCGCCAGGAATTTGGCCAATACCGGGAATTTGACTTACGCCAGGAATTTGGCCAATACCGGGAATTTGACCAGAGCCAGGAATTACGCTTATACCGGGAACCTGACCAGCACCAGGAGTTTGAAACTGACCAAACAACTCTTCGAGGCTCGGTATAGTTGGTGAAAATTGCTTCAAAATTGGCCAAGTGACATGCTGGGTGCAGGCCACAAAATTATTGCTTCTCACGCAGTCTAACAAGTTGGTTACATATTCGCGACGTATCAAATCCGGTATCGCTCTCTCCGCCAATCTGACAATGTTCATCTCCTGAGCAGTCAGAAGAGTGCCTATCACAGGATTATTGACGTCTAGGTAAGAATTTTCTGAACGCGGCGACGAGTTCTTGCTTAGCAGATCCTTCAATGTACTTTCTATTTTATCTTTGATTGTTTCTATGGCAGTCTTTGATGTATTTTCACTCTTTTCATTGGACGTCTGATCGGAATAAGCATTGCGTAGTATGATCGATGATAAATCAAGTTTAGTTCTCGGCAGAATCTGAAAATTTCCAAAATTGGGAAAGTTTGGCAATCTCGGGAAGAATTGAGCAATTGTTGGCCAAGCTATATTCCTCGTACAGTCGAGGAACGTGCTCTCTCGAACGCAAGTGATCATCCTCTCTATGAAGATTGGTCTTACTGATTCCGGTAACAGACTTTCTGCGATTTGAACGATATTACTTTGCTGTTCTGTGAAATAAGATGTAATATGCGGTGATCTAATCATCGAAGGTAGGACTTCCGGCGTAGAATGCTGCACAGTCTTAAGTATTCTTAAAATTACACCTTCTGGATGTTCCGAAAAAATCGGATAAAATCGAGTATCTGTAATGGTAACAGTAGCATCTCCGTGCTGGCCGACTTTCACATCAGTCTCCGACAACGGCGATGGGTCCGTCAGATTCTGAAGTAATGTAGACTTACTGTTTGCTGCTTGAAGATGTCCTCCAAAATTTGGAAAGCTGGGCAGTCTAGGGAAATATTCCGATAAACTCGGCCACAATACCGTCCTTGAGCATCCTAGAAAATTATTCTTGCGTACACATTCTATCATTCGATCGATGAAAACAGAACGAGCTGCATCGGGTAATAAGCTCTCTGTTATCTTAAGAATAGTCAATTGTTGATCATTAAGCAGATGGTCAAACTGTTGCGTGCTGGTGATTTTCACACTCTGATCATCTCTCACGTTTGGCGAAGACAGCTGAATCGTCTTGAGAATGTTGAGTATTACTGATTCAGGATGTTCTGTGAATATCGGCACAAATCGGGTACCAGTAACACTAATCACAGGACCATTATTATGCGAAAATTTCGTCCTAGAAATTATCTTCACGTTGGAATTCGTTTGCGATTTGTTCCATTCATTGTTTTGGTGGTTGTTGAGCAGATGATAAATCAGGAAATTCAGGGAAATTAGGAACGTAAAGAGCAACTGTGGGCCAAATGACGTATCTGGTGCAATTAAGAAAGTCGTTGTTCGCCTGGAGGCAAGACATAACTTGAACTACAAGAGGAGCCCGAGCCGGAGGTGGTACCATGCTCTCTGCTAATTGTAGTACATTAAGTTGTTTCTCAGTAATTGTTGTCAGAACAATGACATTTTCGCTGACGATTAAATGCGAATTTTTCGATGTCGCTCTCAAGGAATTACGTACCTTTGTTAAAATCTCCGTGACCTTGTTTTCTAATTCTGCTTTGGAAGAAATTTCATTTTGGCGCGATAATAATGTAGGAATCCGACTGGATAATTTTTCTGCACCACTGGATTTCGATGGATTTTCAGTAATTAACGGTATCGTTGTAGTCGGTGGGTTCGGTAAAGTCGGTGGAATTGGTAAAGTCGGTGATTGACTTCCTCCTAAAATTGATGAAAAATTAGGAATCTGAAAATTTGGCAACAAACCGAAGAAATCGGGCAATTGCCAGTCCGGTAGCCACTCGGAAATATCCGGTAGATTGGGAATAAACTGCTTGACCGTCGGCCAGGTGGAATATTTAATACAGGTTACATAATTAAATTCCTCAATGCACTTAACAGTCTTCTGAACGAATTCTGGACGATACGCGATAGGAAGTAGCTGTTCAGCCATATGAATTGACAGTAATTGCTCTGGAGGAAGTATAGCAATGTAAGAATCTGTAAAATGAGCGATAGATGGAGGAGGAACTTTCGCGTGTTCCTTCAATGTATTCTGAAGGATGTTCACGATCACCGCTTCCGGCTTAGGCTTCCGCATTCTCGTGGCGTCAGCTTCAACGACTTCCGGAAGCTCGCCAGGAGTCCCCACAAAACTGGGAAAGGGAACGATAGGGTACTGTGGATACAACTGTATCGATGGGTACCAATTCTGATAATCCGGAAAAGCCGGCAGCGTCGGATAATATTGTTTCACCATCGGCCAGGCAAAGTACTTGATGCAGCTGAAGTACTCGAATCTGCGTACGCATGAGAACATCCTATCGGAATATTCGCGACGCCTCTCACCAGGTAAAAGTTTCTCAGCCATCTGCAAAATTTGGAGTTGGCCGATAGTGAGCAGTACCCTCAGAGTTTCGTTTGTCGGATCGATGAAAGTCGGCACCAAGTCATAGGTAACTTTCGATTCCAAAGCACCTTTTAAAATATTGAAAACAACGAACTCAGGTGTTAGCAACCACGGATGATGAATGCTGTTCTCTGATCTCGCAGATTTGGCCCTGTTACCCTGAAATAAGTCCATTAAGTTTACCTCGATTGGTAGGTTATTCAGAGGCTGCTTAACTGATTCCGGGAGATTGTCGAGCACGATGGGCCAGACAAAGATGCGTATGCAGTTCAAGACACTGAGACCGCGGATGCATTCTCCTATATTTTCCACGAACGACTGGCGCTGTTTTGTCTGTACTAATTGCTCGGCGCACTTTATTATTTCCAACTGGTTTTCGGTCAATTCGGTCGCGTTTAAGCTAGCCAAGTAAGTTTCGTTCGTAGGTGACTCGCGCGTTAACGCAATATTCTTCAAAGTATCTAATAATTGATTTTCCGTGAATTTTGGAATATCAGGGAGCACCTCGATTGCCTGTTCCCTTAAATACTGCAAAAATGTTCTGTTCTTGATTTGTTCCTGAAGAAACGCAGCTTGATTCTGCCATTTTTGAAAACGGTTCAAATCGGATTCCGTCGTTGAAGACGATTGATCAAGATTCTCACTTTGAGTCGATGTCACTTTCACATCGCTGCTACGTTGATTGCGAATTTCTTCATCTTTTTCAGCTGCAACCGCTTCAACCTCAATCGATTTCTCTGAAAGAAGACTCTCTTCGTCAAATTTTTCGGACTGTTTTGCATCGTTACCGACGGATTCAAGTGCATCATTTCGTATAGATATTAATTTTTTTATTTGACCGTCTACAATCGATTCTTGCTCGCGACCAGGTAAATTACCTTCTTCAGCGTTCAAATAAACAGTCGAACTCTTGTACTTGGACTTACCTGGAACACTGGCTCTATTTTCTCTGTTCAGATCCAGATCTTCGTCACCGATTTCTTCATTGCTCGAAGCCTCGTCGACCACATGTTCCTCTTGATTACTTTCGGTTTCTTCCGTTTGAGCAAGCTGCAAGCTACGAAGCTCATTACGTACGTCCTCGTTCACTTCATCAGTATTCTCTATTTGTGCCTCATCCAAATTATGTTCCGCTAAATTTTCGGTCTGCCCCGTTTCTTCTTTATTCAAATCTATTTTATCCGTGTGTTTTAAGTTGATATCTTCTAGATTCACTCCAAGATTGGAAGAAGTGTCTACGTTCTTCTCTCCTTCTGGCTCCACCTCATCATCATCGGCATTCACATCTACGTTTTTTACATCCGCATGCAATTCCTCGACGTTGATTTCAATAGTATCTTCTTGTGAATCCTGACTGTCCTCTGTATTGTCCGATACATTCCGTTGATCCAGTATCGTCTCAGTATCGTCAGACTCGACCTGAGCGTCAAATCTTCGAATACCTTCGTCCTTTTCCTCGACATTCTGTATGACAATCTCACCATTCTGCGATACGAGCTTACCGGAAAGGCTCACGTCGTTTCGTCTTCTTTTCTTCGCCACGCTACCTTCATCACCGGCAGCTTCGGCCTGAATCCTTTCAGGATCCTCGATGAGTATTTCTTCTTCTGCGTTATTTCTTCCTTTATCACTAACATCTTCATCTTCATCATGTTCTACTATCGCCAAGCTTTTTCGTGCTTGATCCACATCCTCTTTGTTTACGTCGTCAGGATCACTCACCTCTACCGGTTCCGAAATCTTATCGTGCACTTGGTCCGCAATGACGCTGCCGTCATCGTGAGGCACACTTCGCGCTCGTGTGTGATGAAGGACGCAAAGCAGAAAGAAGAAACAAAGAGTCGAGCGAGGCACGAGCCGATAGATGCTCGCGGTTGACCGTGGGCGTCGAGAGTTGAGTGCTCTCATGGTCGCGGTCGAGAGGCGAATGTCTCGGCCACTTCTGAGCCGGTCTATGGTCAGCCATGCCTCACGCATGGTGATACACATACCATCGTCTAAAGCACGCCGACTGTAGCCAGTTCACGGACGAAGAAGCGAACCTGTAGATGAATAACAGCCTGGCATTTCCATTTTTGCGGTGCCCCTCTACGCGCCTACTTCGGGGTTGCGGGGTAACGAGCTCCGCTGCCAACGAGTTCGCCGTGGCTGACCGGTTGAGTTTCCTGCGCGGAAATGGCAATGGCATCAGGTGCATCAATCGCTCGATTTATCTCAACGTGTAATTTCCTTAACATAATTAATGGTACAAATTAGTCGTACCGTTCGAACGTTTACGATATGAATTACTTGTCGCGAAGCTGAGGAAGTTTATTTACCTCAGATCGTTTGACAATTATGCTTTACGAGCACGTTTAGCGTAGGGAGCGATGTACTAGGAGAAAAGAACGAGAAAGTCGTAAACATAGTTAAGTGCACGGCATATACATTTTTGCAGCGCGAAGATTGACTTGTATACACGCCATCAGGCATACTGAGAAATAGAGTCTAAACTAAAATAAAAGTATAAATTGCAATGTTTTCACATTTGCTATAAATATCTTAGTCTTATTTTCTTTTAAAAAATTTATGTAATGCATTATAAGCTATCATCACTTATAATTGTTTATCATTAATAGTAAGAAAATAATTATTGATAATAATAAATTATATTATTGATATAGTTTATAATTATTTAGGGAAGCAAACATCTGTTTATATATATATATATGTATGTATATGTATATATCATAATATCAAATATATTTTAATTGTCGATAATAAAAGATCACAGATGTTTCTTGAAAAAATAAAAACTCATGATTAATCAGAATGCAAAAATAAAGCAGCAGCAAACATAGTCCTTAAATGAAAATTGAAAGAAGCAAAGGAATAGTAATCCGTAAATCCAAATGCGATACAGATCAGGTTTCGCATTTGTATTTAATACAGTCTTACTCGCGCGCTCTCAGCTCGCACCAGTGTAAAGGGTTGAATTTTTAGTCCTTGAAGGAATCGAGACTCGTAGGAATGGTCAGGAAGAAGGGGCATTCTAAGGTAGGGAGCGGAGAGTAATGCATTTTTACAGCGAATTTTATTTTCCAAGATGGTCGGCACGATGCTCCCTACTTCTTCCCTCTCTTCGCTCCTTCTGTACTGGATTCACTAAGCAAAGACGATGCAATAAACCTGTATTGCCTTTCTTTACTGTCTAGGTGGACGCTTACGGTGCGTCCACAACGTTTAATGCAATTTACTACTTCAGCATCGTTTCATGCAATGCTATTCTCTTTAATAATTTTGTCATCGGATATTTTCATATTGTCTTAACGATTAATTGTCTTTAATTCCTGAAATATTAATGCATCTTTCTTATGTTACAAGAAAGAGACATAGAAAAAATTGCATTGCAATTTGTTTTATAATAACTTTGGTCATCATTTATATATTTTATATATTTACCTTATTAAAAAATTATACTGAATTAACTCTTAACTAACTGTAGATAAAGCTGTCGTAGATAGAGGGTTGTACAAAAATGCACTGCAATTTCTTTATAATCATTTTGGGTATTTTTTATATTTTGTTTATTTAACAGATTTATCTTATTTAAAAATTAACATAACTAGCTAGATAAAGCAATACTAATCTTTGTCGGCTTCATAACAAGCATATCGAGGTAAACCATCGTCGATCATCAACCATGACTTTTCTTTGAGCTACTTACTGAAGCCAGACGGTTAATGAATTTTATGACGCACAATACTTATTCCTTGTAATGTCTCGTTATGAGGTCAGTCAGCAGTTATGTTAACTTAATCAGGAAGCACACTGAATCATTCGTTAAGAACGGCTATTTGCAGTAATGTTGCACGCATAAGTGTCTACGGATGTTATGCGTTTAGCAGATTGATGCGATGGTATCTAGGAGAATAAGCAGTACATTAAAACTAGTCTTAAAAAATTTATCTGCATATTATTCGCAAGTGGATTTCAAACAGTAAAACGTTTCTTGAATGGAGATTATAAGTATGTGCTCGTGTGTACGTGTTGCGAAGAATTTCATTGGAAAATTATGAAGCAATGCGTTCCAACTACTCTTAGTTCAGCCACTCCTTTTCAAGGTGATGGCCATGCATGAACGGTCGTTGCACGATGACCATGACAGTGACATTACATGACAAAAAGTGAAAGACGATGATATGTGTGTATCAATTCTAAAATTTTTTCCATTATCAAAATGCTTTATTTAAGTGAAGAGTTCTGTTGCAAAAAAATGAGATTTAATAAATTTTATATTAAAAAGAATTTTATATGAGTCATTAATTGTTGCAAAATATTCTCGAGCAATTCTCAATTAGGGAGTTTTTTATTGCCGTGTGATTTTATTAAAAGAAATATGAAATGTTAAAGAAAGCTTTCTAACATTAGAATACGGATCGTTGTTTTCGAATTCTCCAAGGTGTTTGTAAAATCAGTACTTAGGAGGAATTTAAAAGAGGTGCGCAGAAAGTCGATGCGCAGCAAGCGCAATTCTCTTTCGAGTTCGAACCGCTCGGTTGGTTGGAGGGAATCATACGGTTGCTCGTGCGAGTCCGAATAACACGTATTTCGTGTAGTCCGACACAGAAGGTTCAGGAGAAGACAGAGGGAAAAAAGTCAGTCAAAAGAAAAAAGATCGTCAGTGTCGATGAATCCGGGTGGTGGTAAACCGGTCTGAGAATGAAGGCGATTGGCCAGATCATAGCGTACGTGCTATTGGCAACTGCATTTACAAAAAATATGTTTGCAACAAGTGCCGCGAACATCAAATTTTCGAGGGACAGCAACAAAATCGCTCTGCACAATACGACGAAACTAGAGATGATCTCGGATGCTGTAGCACCGCTGAATCCTGACACTGATGGACTTCGGAGTATCCTAGTTAACGCATCCGAAAGCAAACCAGTTCAAGGTGAGACATATTTTCACGTTTATTAATAAAAAAAAGACATAAGTAGATTAAAAAAGCTATTTTGCGGTTATAGAATAAAAAATGTAATTTATAAATACTAATTTTTTGGAATTATTATGTAATTATTTAAAATAATATGTATCTACAAAAATTATAGATTTATAATAATCTTAATCATGTTAAAAGATTATATATTAAGATTATATATTAAGATTATATTAAGATTATATAATGATTTAAAATAATATTTATCCGTAAAAAAAGTATGGATATATTTACTTATAACAATCTTCAAATTATATTAAAATTGTTATGCAGATATTGAGTCCCGCACTTTTGGGAACAAAAGAATTCAGTTCATGCTAATGCCAATGATGTACAAAATGGGAGTGATGATGACAATGTTGACGGTAATAGCAGCAATCTCAGCAAAAGGACTTCTCATAGGTAAGCACCATTTTTTTGTACGTATAGTGAAAAGTGTCACCCGCACGATTTTATAACGGTCTCATGACTACCTTATGAGTAGCGTAACCTGCATACATGATTAGATGACATTGCTGACCTATTTATTGCATATAAATTCAGTATTCAAATCAATGTTAGATTTACATATGAGATTTTTTATTTAGCCAGTATTTCTTATAATTACTTATATATTTGATTAAAAAAAATTCTCGTCGTTTGTTTCTCATTAATATCGATCAATTATTGGACTTTATTATTCATCATCGCGAAAAATAAAATCTCGTTAACAATTATAACTTGTTAACAATCGTAGAATTTTTTTATTACAATATTCGTTTCTCAATCAGTTTGGTTTACTTAGGTATCCATCAGTAAAACTTAATAATGTGTATTAAATTTTACATGATTTTTCAATTAGTAAACGGAAGTCTTACTCTGCGTTTCACTACTTTCAGGCGTTATACTGCTAGTGTTTAAACTCAGCACCTTTCTAGCGAAACTTCATTCAGGCTGGCATGCACCATGGCCATCACCACAACCATGGCTATCACCGCAACCAGTTCACTTGCACGTTCACAGTTTTCCAATTCATCCACACATTCACCCACAAATGTACCAAAGCTGGGATTCAAGTGGCCCCGCATATGAGGACCAGCAGTATTACTATAAAGGATAAAATCATGCACTAAAAGGACGATTTTGCTGTATGTTTAAAGTATATAAAAATTTATATAGGTAAAAGATCTGAAAATAATTTTGTTAAGTTATCAAAATAATTATATAGGATGCTCAAACTGGTTTCTAGAATATCAAAAATTTTTGTAATATTGTTCAATATACTTCAGATTCCTGCGTAATTATTTTGATGGTCCAACAAAATTACTTTCAGATCTGTATTTATCTAAATTTTGACATATTTCAGTGAAAATTGTTCTTTTCATGTATAAATTATACATATTCCAATCAAGAGATTTATACCGAAAAGTCATTTACGAAATAATGGTCATATCGAAACGCGTAATAGTCATCGATAGAAGCTACATTATTTATATAATTTCTGAGATAATCTTTATCTTCTTGTATCCATTAATTCATTCAGTGATATTATGAATACCTGATTTTTTTCTGGGATATTAATATTTATAATGGTACGCTGAAAGAAATGTTTGGTACGAATAATCATTATTTTATTAATTATGTGAATCACATAAACCTTATTATATTAAATTTAAAAAAACTTTCTTATTTTTAATTTAAAAATCTTTCTTATAGTTTTTAAGTTAAAAAGTAAGAAAATTTTTATAATTCATATCAATAAAATAACGGTTATTCATATTAAACATTTCTCTCGATGCATACTTCTCGCTATCCAGACGCTATTTATTGAAAGCGCACACACGCACGCACGCATACACGCACACTTTGTACGAAAAAGAATATCAATTTAACGAATACTCTCTAGATTTTTTACACTGTAACACACACCGAGTGACCATCGTTCTTCGTGCATTTCATTATAAATTAAGTATATGCAGATATACCAAATTAATTTTCCTAAATATAATAATTATTATTATTAAATTTATAAAGAATATAAAGAAACAAGACTTTCCTTTTTTAAAGGAAATATAAAAAGTGTTTTTATAACGCAATATATATAAATATGTAATTATTTATTAATAATTTATTATTCAAGTAAAACTTTATTACACATATGTGAGATGTACCACACGATGCGCCTTCAAAATACGTAAATTAATCAGATAATATCTTATGCATATCGCATGGCGAGTTACTCTGTGTAATTATATTCATCAAACAACAATTACATAGAAATACTAATTTTGTCTCTAATTATGGAAAATATGTATAACGTAGACCTACATTTCAATAGAAAAACGAAAAGTATTTATATTTAAGAAGTACACACATACCTCATGTTATGAATAAGGATATATATTTACGTTACAATGGTTTTCCTATAATTTTTTATTGTAATATATATATATATATATGTACATGAATTAAACTACACGATGAGTGTCTTATATCTTTTTATTGTAATATATTTATAAATTCTACATTTTTATTTTAATGCTTGTATACATTTGTTAACATTTCGTATGTTTTCTATTTCTGCTTTTTCTTTTACTTTTTCTAAATCGATAAGAAATCTTATATTTTCTCCAAATTAGAATTAAATTTTATCAAAAATACGATTTTTCTAAGAGAATTTTAATTTTTAACCATTACCAAAGTTTGTTAAAATTATTATATATTTATCGATGAGAGAATGTAGCGAATCCTGGACGAATTATTCTAGTCTATTCCAATGTAAATAACATTCTCTAAGTAAACGAGACCCAGTTTCCCTAGTCTAACCTGGCGTGGGGTATCTGACAAATAAAAAAGTAAAATATCTCTGCCGCGCTTCGCGTAGCGCGATGCAGTCTACATGGTTAGTGAATAGAAGACGCACATATTGGAAAGCAGAGCGATATTTCTAAGAGTTTCCTTCAGTATCTTTACGTTCGTGAAATGTTAACTTTAATTAAATGTGAACGAATCGCGAATAATATCACTGATGACATACCGTAATGAATTAGTAATAGTATAATATAAATGATTGTTGTGAATGTTATACGATTGTGGATACCATCATATGATTACGTGATTTTACACAGTACAAGATAATATATTTGAATTAGTAAGTTGTAAAATAATTTAATAATAAGTGCAAACTGCAAGAAGCAATAATAATAATAAATCTTTATTAAATGTTTATTCATTTTACATACAAATAATTATAAAAAATATATAGATGTATTATTTTCAGTTTACTTTAATTTATATATATATTTAATAAATATAATTATCAGGAAACATTTTCTATTTTAGAAGGATAATTTTCAATATGTATATTTCAGTTTATAAATCATTGTAAATTCGAGGACATGAATGGGACCAAGTTCTTCGTTTGCATTATCTGGCTGATACCATTGTCAAAACTGTTAACTCGTGCTGAAGAGAGACTGAACAATTGCCAGATCAGTTTCAACAAAACCCAAAGTTTGAAGATTTTTCCAGGAATCAAATTTTTCTTAACGGACAGTGAAATCAATATTCATGTGAGAATTCACGACCTATTACTAGGTATTGACAGTACTGTATTTACTTTTGCATTTTACGCTTGACGAAGATTAAGATCTCTCTTCTTTAGAGACAGAAATGCAAACTGCAAGAAGCAAAGAGAAGAAGAAGAATCCTTTACAGAGACTTGGATTTATGATGATGCTGGCGCCATTTATTATGCAGGTTTCTTGTTTATTAATTTTATTATAATACTTCCCATTAAAACAAATGATAAACCTGTCTTATTTCAGATACTTTCCTTACCGGGCGCCATAGCAAACATTAAAATGTCACTTCTAAAGAGTATTATGGTGGCGCAGTTAGCAATCGCGATAATGATCTATAATTTAATTAAGAGCTCACAAGACTCGGAAGTAGTGGTGATCCATAAGCCGTATCATCACATACACTATCGTCATGGTTTTCCCGATGACATCGAAGACGAATGGTTTGGTAGATAAAATACACGAATGAGTGTGACAATAAGAACAATATATTTCTCGTGATACTGGGGTTTTCCAAAGCGACACATTAGAAAGTATGAAGGACATCTGTGATATAGAAATTGTAACACGTAATGCAAAATTTATTTTTTAAATTTTAAAATTATTTATATGTTTTTATATGTAAATTATTAAATTATTTTTTAAATTATTATTATATTTTTTAAATTATAATTATTATATTTATTAAATTATTATTATTATTTTATTTATTAAATTATTATTATTATTTTATTTATTAAATTATTATTATTATTTTATTTATTAAATTATTTTTTAAACATGTTATATATATTTTTATTTGTTAAAAAATGTAACTCGCAATATACGAGAAAATATATTATTGCATGATCTTTCGTCGGCTGCGTACTCACCTGTCCGCGTTTTACCTCGTATTGAAGAGACTGCCAATATCAAGATGTCGGCTGACCTACTTTGGGCTTCCACATAACGGCATTTTGGTCCAGATTTTCACATTCGCATGCACACATACCCATTCACGTTTCCTCATTTCTCTCTCGGTAAATTCGACATCGAAATCGAAATGAGAATTCCATCGCACTTCTCGTTAATAAAAAATTCTTGCGATAGCAGAAAAGTAAATGAAGTTCTTGTGCGTGAGCAAGAAGAATGTACAAGCTAATTGTAGCGTAAATATCAGAAGTTTCGTCAACGAACTAAATCTTCGAGACGTCGATATTCGCTATGCGTATACGTGCCAAAAACCCACCTTCCATGATTGGTATTGTTGGTATGCCACGAGGATCGTCGCTCCTAAATCGACACCTCGCAGTACAAATCAGATCGGTATGCCGTTTTCTGGACTACAAAATGCATAATGCACCACGCGTACCCGGCAAATAAGAATCGAACATTCGCTTATCGCAAACTGCTTGAATCGTGTAAACATAGCATTACGTGAAGGAATTTAGATCTCTTTTTATAATTCTCCAATAATTCGATATTCCACGAAATGGAAACGAGCTAATTCCTGTTCCAGTTTACATCGAAAAAGTCGAACGATTGGCGAATATATTAGGCTTGTCTGAAGAAACATTTTATTGTGCACAAGTTTCACGACTATAAAAGTTTCAATATCTATTGTATATTTTTAGATCACGAAAACAGAATTTTCTCTCGCAATTTTATCGACTTACAATTAGTTATGGTATTTGATACTTCCTACATGTTTGATTGTATCGTGCAGTTTTAATTTACGCATGTCCAAATTTTGTCTTCAACATTGTAGCTTATCGTGATCAAAAGTTTGTAATGGTGTCACTTTCGATAATTATTCGATTTCTGATGTTGTCAAGTCTAGTGAGTCATATATTCAGACGAAATTTTCGAGACACAATTTTCGAATCACCTGAGAACGGCCCTGACCCTCATTTTACCGTAATGTTCCATTTACGTTTGGACGTTTAAAAACGAGAAAAAAATCTCCAATCATATAATAGTTGATATTTTATCAGAGCAACCTTTCACGATTTTCTCAATCATTCATTTCAGTCAAAGCAAATCAGATGTTAACGAGATTTTCTTAGAATATGTCATATACTTTGCACAATGACATTAAAAAATGCAGGATTCTGCTGACATTATTCGCAGTGTCCGATTAGCTAATCTATGTGCATTGAACGTGCATTAATTTATTATATCCAGCATCGTCCAGCACTTCTAACAGCGTTCCCTTCTTACAAGAAACAACCATCGGTCTGACAGCGTTATGTGTGAGAAGATAAAACGAAAGGTCATCTAATAAATACACGCTTATATCGTGATCAATGTAAATGTCTCTTCGTGCCAGTTCATCAGAAAAAAGCATTATTCTGTCTCTCAAAAAGTCATCTGTGTCATCAATAGCAACTTAAATTAATTTTGTGCAGTAAATTTCAATTATTTTGATAGAATTATAGTTTTAAAGGAGATCGGAAAAAATCCAATTTTTCCAATTATTCCGCAGATTTTTTCGGTTTTTTTTCTAAGGGTAGAAAATTCATTTTCGAAAAATTCACGCGTGCTCGTAAAATCTACCACGTTTGCTTCTCGGTTCTTTTCGTAAAGAAAATAATTGCGTATAGGGTACACAGCGGAATAAGTTAACAGAAATTTCGAAATTGTTTTAAAAGATTGAAGTCGCATAATATACTCAATAAAATATATACAAAACATATACTATTGCACCATTAATGTAAGAATTAAAAATATACAGTTCAAACATCATGTTTATATGATAATAGTAGGTCTAGAAAATAATTTGAATTTAACTGAATTCGTAACAAAATATTTGAAAAAAATAAACTACAAAGAGACACTTCAGGAGTTTATTAGATCGAAGTGTGACAAACTAGAGTTAAAAATCTGTCTACTTAAGCTTTGCCATACTAAAGGAAGGTTACATTAGGTTTCACTATAAAAATAGAAAGATAACTAAAAAATTTTAATAAAAATAATGCTACATAATTTCATAGATCGTATTAATTTTATAAAGGAATTTAAAAATTACTTATTATGTCTTTTACAAGCAAAAACAGCAATTTTTCCAAAAAATCAATTTTTCGGAAAAAAACCGAAATTTTTCCGGTTTTTTTTCCAGCAATTTGAAAACAACGGTTTTTTTAAAACTATAGACAGAATGGTCAATCAAATTTACATAATAATTTAACTTAAGTTAAAGAAGATCTAAATCTTTTTTGTTAATAGATATTAACAAAAGGTGAGAAAATTAAAAATTGTGTTAAATAAAATAAAAAACGATATACTATGTATTTATTAAATGACTTGCATAAAGTCTAGACAAATATTTATCGTTTTTTCTACCTATTTGTGGCATATATAACTCTCTCAAGTAAAAACGTCATCCATAAAATCTAATGTTATGTCACAGATAGCAATATGAAATTTTACCGCGGGGAATGCAATCTATAGCCACGATCCACTAGATCCACGACGATTTACGATCATTAATGATCACCGTGCAATTATCTCCCAGTCGAGTCTGCGAAATGTGTGAAAGCATCAGCCTACCAAGAAAAACGTCAAAGGCCTCCCGATTTTTCCATTTTGTCCCTTTCACACTTTCCTCTTCTACCTCGTCGTCAGATCGTTTCATAGATAACCCGCGGAGAAGACGAGAACATTTTTCTCGTTTATTACGTCACCACTGCATGCTCGGAGGATTCGCTCCTGCCATCATTCAGTCGCGCGAACTCGAAGCCGCAGGGATCTTCGCGGGATGTCGTCCTTCATGGTGAGGATCCAAGGCCGACGAAGGAAAATACTCGTTATCACACGATAAAGCACACGCGATTTTCAGTTGCAGAGGAGATGGTGCGATCTTCTGTGTCTGCTGTGCTATCTGGTCGCGCAACATCATGCCGTCGCGGACGATATCAGGCCTTACGAGTTCTCTTTCAACATTGTCGATTTTCAGCACAGATTTGAGAAGAAAGGTACATACCAATCGAAAAAAGTGTTGGGCGACATTCTTATTATTGCAAATAATTAGTGAATTAAATAATTCTCGATAAATAATGAGATTAATGACGTTTTGTCTATTTCTTTGTTGAGACGCCGAGGGACTCATTACTGGGGAATATGGCTTTATCACAGCCGATGGTGTCTACCATGAGACTGGATATAAGACCGATAAAAATGGGGATTTTATTATCACAAAACAAAGGAACCGAAAAATAACGAGTTGTAAGTTGCGTGCTTATTGAAGCGATAAATTTTATGTTTATTACGCTCTAAATCTGAACGTTTTGTCTTGGCTTAACAAGTGAAGGACGCGCAAGAGATATTCAAGGATAGACCGGAAGCAGCGAAGAAATTAATCGAAGCCATAATGAAAGCCTGCAGCGGTTGTAAAATACCAATAAAGCAAGAGAACGATCGACCAAAACCTGTGAAGACAGTCACGGAGTCACCGCTGCAGAAGAAGATGGAGCCGATATTGAAGCGGATGATGAAGATATTGACAGGTAGATACAAAAGGAACAAAAAAGAATTTGTGAGCGTTAAATTAGGTAATATTATAGGTATAAATTTACACTCTTTAATTTTGCAGCCAATACATCCATTAAGAGTTTCTCAAGAGAGAAAAATAAGATTATCAAAAAGGAAGACATCACGAAAAGCATGGTGCGAGCTGCGAAAAAGTTGCTATCCGAAGATGATAAACTCACCGTGAATGATCGATTCCTGGAGAAAATGGCAGACGATCTTTACTATCAGTTTAACTATACGATAACGTCGCACGGCCATCACGAGGACGGCTATCGCAGCGGAAGGAAGAACGGTAGCTATCGATCTCAAAATGAAAATGGTATCGATACACAGGTGAGGTATCTGTCAAATGAATTCGGGCATCAGCCCAACATCACGTTCATTCCGCAGGCATACGCGGCTGATGAGAGACATGGTCTCAAAGGATACTCGTTTCGTTGGTATTGGTCGTAAATTCGCAACTTTATATGTAATGCGATTTTACTTTAATCAAGAGTTATTACTTATAAATATGCTAACATTTATTTAAATAGTATGAGCCACGTCTAGAAATTCATAATTTTCCATTTTTGAGGTTTATCGTTAAAACAAAATAATTTATCACGCATAAAAAATAAATAATTCATTGAGATAAAGATAATTATTGTAAAATATATATAAATATTCTGATAATCTCCTATATAATATAAAATAATTTATTTTCGAAAATGTAATTTTATTCATTATTTTTTAATGATCTTCTGGACACGGCTTTTTTTATAACATGCATTTACGAAAGTATAATTTAGATCATGTTATATTACAAATTCAAAATAAACGAAAATATTATAATAAAAAATCTTTTGTAAATTTTCGCGATTTCTTTCATGAGTTATTTGAAACCTTCGACGAACACTAAAAATAGGTCAAGTATACGTGTGATCATTCCTCAGTTTCTAACAGGAATGAAAGCAGCAAGCAAAAATGTAGTCAGACTATTAAAATTGGCTAAGCTAATCTGTAAGAATATCATTAAATTTACACATTTTTTAAATTTTCTACGAAAAAAAAAATTAACACTCATTATAGTCACATAAACGTAATAAAACTATTGTTTGTACATACCAAGTGAGAAATGATAATGCAATCGACATCGAAAGCATCAAATCGACGTCGATTCAATATCAATTTTATTGTTATTTCTCACTGGGTATGTATATCGTTTGGTCAAGTATTTGTTACTTTGCATCAACCAGATGGTTCAGAGATCATTATTAGAATGACTCGAAATTCATATTCGAGGGATAGCAAACCGTGATAAAACTGTCACATAAATAATAACGAGATAACGGTAATATATCGTATAGCTCATGAGGTTGGCATTTCTGACAAAGCATGTTACACTCAGTTTGCATGGTTATCCTTTTTCTCGAGTTACATGTACATATTAGAGATGATACTTTTTTCTGTATATGTGTAAAAAAAATTTAATTCTAAAAGACAAACATATCAAATGGCTGATTAAAGAGACCTTTGCGCAAATAAGCTGTATTTTGTTTCATTATGACAGGTAACATACTCGTACAATTTTATATATACGTAACGTAATGATCATGTAATTGATGATTAAAACACGACGCGGGCAAAATACGGAAAGGGCGAACGTAATCATAGTGAAAGGTAAGGTGAAAATTCCCGATGATCGATGCATAATTCACGAAACCGGCGCGGCTACATATTCCGAGAGTGTTAATTAACGGCACAAAAGCCATTGAGACCACGTTGTAATAGTCGAATTGTTACAACGCGTACGTGACTACGAGGCTCTGAACTTCTGAAAAACGAATTACCTACTATTCTTATGATAATTAAACGAATATTAAATGATATTTCAATTTTTTTAATGAAAAGCTTGTAGACAAGATAGACTTAAACGAACAGTAGAGGAGAAGGTATTATGGTTCCCGAGTTATATTTTACACAATAACTTTGTTAATAATCAATATTTAAGTTTAAAACTTGACAATTATATTCGTTGAAATGTTGTTGAATCGATTCTGGACTGAAAATTACGAAATGTTTATTACTTAGGACACCATTAATAAAAATGTGGCGTTGCATAATAACTCGAAGAAAAATATGGGTAGTAATGTAGTCTATCATAAAAATAGCCTTAAAAAATTAATTTTGTTTAGAAAACAGTATTTGGTCATAAAATTAATTAAAAAAATAAAACATTTTAAAATGTATACAAATAAATGTGTATACATTCACATAATTTCTGCATATAAGATGCTCAGTACTAAAAATCTATGTACTAAAAATAGTACACATAATATAAATATAGATTAACAGCAGAGCTACAATTGACTATTAAATAATTATTTTGATATGAAAACCTCAAAAAAGAGACCGTGAGTAATCAATATCCATAGAGGACTACATTAGCAAAATGTCATGCTATTGTTTAAATTTGCATAACTCAAAATATATACTATCAAATAAAATGTTAAATAACAAACAACACACTTAAAAATACATATATTCGTGTGATAATACACTTAAGTTTAAGAAAAATAAGAAAGTAGGTGTAATTAAATGCTAAAATGTACCTCAGAAACGTTTCGAAATACTTGAAAGTAAAAATGCATTATAATAAGTACGGCCTCTTAAGTATTGGTATATTAGCGTTATGATGTAACAGCGCTACTGAACAAATAATTCCATAAGTAATCATTATTAGCATTCGCTATATAATAGCGGAGATATTAAGAGAAGCCACAATATATACACTGGCCATAATACCACCTTCTCCTCTATCAGCGTACTTGAGATAATTAAATATGATACAAGTAAATTAAACAAAATAAACTCGATAAAAATGTATAAAGCGATGAATATTTTCGGATATATGAGAGATATTCAAAGATATATTAAACATGTACAATCAGCGATTCAGACATTTTTTAAAAACAGTTATTTCACTCTATAATTTGATTCCTCTTTAATCTGAAACGACAATAAAAGTCAAGAATTAGGTTAGCATGTGTTGTCGATCAAGTGAAATTTTTGTCGGTCTATGTACTGTTAAACGTGTGTGTCAAGTTGCTCGTAAACTATTAAAAAAAAATCACTGGCACGTATCACAATCCGAATTTTGTCCAGTTTTTGGATCGTCTAATTAAACTTACTCTGTATTTTTTTTAATTTTTAGAACTAGAAAAAAGTTAATTAAACTGAAATTAAAATTAAACTACGTTGACAGAAACGGACATCAAAAATTATAAGGGTATATATTCTCAATTTTAAAGGCATTTTTTCATAAAAAATTAAGTAATGTATTCGCACTGCATGTAATTATTTTTGGTTTTGGTCTCAAAAAATGAAAATTAAATAACAATAATTTAAAAATACAAGAGATAAGTCTAAAAATAGAAGAGAAATGAGAGTGTCGCGACATATGATAATGAAAATGAAATTTATAATGATTTTATTGATACTTCATGAATAATTTTTCATGTATTGGTGACATAGGTCAGTATAGAGACAAGATATTCCACTCTATCAAGTTCATTTCCATACGATAATTTACGGAACCGCAATTCTTATGGGATGACACCGTAAGTTTCGTCGTGGCGAAAAAGCCCACCACGATGGAGGGGTACCCGCTAGACTTACATGAAACCAAACCCACTATTGGCGGAAGTTGAAATGGAAGGGACACCAGTCTCATATATGTTCGCCACGCACGCTCCACAACCACTTCGAGCCTGTGACACGCGGTCCAAGGCTACGGTTGACGGTCAAGATCAAAGAAAAAAAAACGAGAGGG
>NW_017257294.1:2014018-2217802 GCF_001594055.1 Mycetomoellerius zeteki
CCGCAGGCATACGCGGCTGATGAGAGACATGGTCTCAAAGGATACTCGTTTCGTTGGTATTGGTCGTAAATTCGCAACTTTATATGTAATGCGATTTTACTTTAATCAAGAGTTATTACTTATAAATATGCTAACATTTATTTAAATAGTATGAGCCACGTCTAGAAATTCATAATTTTCCATTTTTGAGGTTTATCGTTAAAACAAAATAATTTATCACGCATAAAAAATAAATAATTCATTGAGATAAAGATAATTATTGTAAAATATATATAAATATTCTGATAATCTCCTATATAATATAAAATAATTTATTTTCGAAAATGTAATTTTATTCATTATTTTTTAATGATCTTCTGGACACGGCTTTTTTTATAACATGCATTTACGAAAGTATAATTTAGATCATGTTATATTACAAATTCAAAATAAACGAAAATATTATAATAAAAAATCTTTTGTAAATTTTCGCGATTTCTTTCATGAGTTATTTGAAACCTTCGACGAACACTAAAAATAGGTCAAGTATACGTGTGATCATTCCTCAGTTTCTAACAGGAATGAAAGCAGCAAGCAAAAATGTAGTCAGACTATTAAAATTGGCTAAGCTAATCTGTAAGAATATCATTAAATTTACACATTTTTTAAATTTTCTACGAAAAAAAAAATTAACACTCATTATAGTCACATAAACGTAATAAAACTATTGTTTGTACATACCAAGTGAGAAATGATAATGCAATCGACATCGAAAGCATCAAATCGACGTCGATTCAATATCAATTTTATTGTTATTTCTCACTGGGTATGTATATCGTTTGGTCAAGTATTTGTTACTTTGCATCAACCAGATGGTTCAGAGATCATTATTAGAATGACTCGAAATTCATATTCGAGGGATAGCAAACCGTGATAAAACTGTCACATAAATAATAACGAGATAACGGTAATATATCGTATAGCTCATGAGGTTGGCATTTCTGACAAAGCATGTTACACTCAGTTTGCATGGTTATCCTTTTTCTCGAGTTACATGTACATATTAGAGATGATACTTTTTTCTGTATATGTGTAAAAAAAATTTAATTCTAAAAGACAAACATATCAAATGGCTGATTAAAGAGACCTTTGCGCAAATAAGCTGTATTTTGTTTCATTATGACAGGTAACATACTCGTACAATTTTATATATACGTAACGTAATGATCATGTAATTGATGATTAAAACACGACGCGGGCAAAATACGGAAAGGGCGAACGTAATCATAGTGAAAGGTAAGGTGAAAATTCCCGATGATCGATGCATAATTCACGAAACCGGCGCGGCTACATATTCCGAGAGTGTTAATTAACGGCACAAAAGCCATTGAGACCACGTTGTAATAGTCGAATTGTTACAACGCGTACGTGACTACGAGGCTCTGAACTTCTGAAAAACGAATTACCTACTATTCTTATGATAATTAAACGAATATTAAATGATATTTCAATTTTTTTAATGAAAAGCTTGTAGACAAGATAGACTTAAACGAACAGTAGAGGAGAAGGTATTATGGTTCCCGAGTTATATTTTACACAATAACTTTGTTAATAATCAATATTTAAGTTTAAAACTTGACAATTATATTCGTTGAAATGTTGTTGAATCGATTCTGGACTGAAAATTACGAAATGTTTATTACTTAGGACACCATTAATAAAAATGTGGCGTTGCATAATAACTCGAAGAAAAATATGGGTAGTAATGTAGTCTATCATAAAAATAGCCTTAAAAAATTAATTTTGTTTAGAAAACAGTATTTGGTCATAAAATTAATTAAAAAAATAAAACATTTTAAAATGTATACAAATAAATGTGTATACATTCACATAATTTCTGCATATAAGATGCTCAGTACTAAAAATCTATGTACTAAAAATAGTACACATAATATAAATATAGATTAACAGCAGAGCTACAATTGACTATTAAATAATTATTTTGATATGAAAACCTCAAAAAAGAGACCGTGAGTAATCAATATCCATAGAGGACTACATTAGCAAAATGTCATGCTATTGTTTAAATTTGCATAACTCAAAATATATACTATCAAATAAAATGTTAAATAACAAACAACACACTTAAAAATACATATATTCGTGTGATAATACACTTAAGTTTAAGAAAAATAAGAAAGTAGGTGTAATTAAATGCTAAAATGTACCTCAGAAACGTTTCGAAATACTTGAAAGTAAAAATGCATTATAATAAGTACGGCCTCTTAAGTATTGGTATATTAGCGTTATGATGTAACAGCGCTACTGAACAAATAATTCCATAAGTAATCATTATTAGCATTCGCTATATAATAGCGGAGATATTAAGAGAAGCCACAATATATACACTGGCCATAATACCACCTTCTCCTCTATCAGCGTACTTGAGATAATTAAATATGATACAAGTAAATTAAACAAAATAAACTCGATAAAAATGTATAAAGCGATGAATATTTTCGGATATATGAGAGATATTCAAAGATATATTAAACATGTACAATCAGCGATTCAGACATTTTTTAAAAACAGTTATTTCACTCTATAATTTGATTCCTCTTTAATCTGAAACGACAATAAAAGTCAAGAATTAGGTTAGCATGTGTTGTCGATCAAGTGAAATTTTTGTCGGTCTATGTACTGTTAAACGTGTGTGTCAAGTTGCTCGTAAACTATTAAAAAAAAATCACTGGCACGTATCACAATCCGAATTTTGTCCAGTTTTTGGATCGTCTAATTAAACTTACTCTGTATTTTTTTTAATTTTTAGAACTAGAAAAAAGTTAATTAAACTGAAATTAAAATTAAACTACGTTGACAGAAACGGACATCAAAAATTATAAGGGTATATATTCTCAATTTTAAAGGCATTTTTTCATAAAAAATTAAGTAATGTATTCGCACTGCATGTAATTATTTTTGGTTTTGGTCTCAAAAAATGAAAATTAAATAACAATAATTTAAAAATACAAGAGATAAGTCTAAAAATAGAAGAGAAATGAGAGTGTCGCGACATATGATAATGAAAATGAAATTTATAATGATTTTATTGATACTTCATGAATAATTTTTCATGTATTGGTGACATAGGTCAGTATAGAGACAAGATATTCCACTCTATCAAGTTCATTTCCATACGATAATTTACGGAACCGCAATTCTTATGGGATGACACCGTAAGTTTCGTCGTGGCGAAAAAGCCCACCACGATGGAGGGGTACCCGCTAGACTTACATGAAACCAAACCCACTATTGGCGGAAGTTGAAATGGAAGGGACACCAGTCTCATATATGTTCGCCACGCACGCTCCACAACCACTTCGAGCCTGTGACACGCGGTCCAAGGCTACGGTTGACGGTCAAGATCAAAGAAAAAAAAACGAGAGGGTGACGAACGTGGAAGCCAGTCGTCAGGAAAGTTATCACGCGAATTTCGTAGTGATAACGGTGCGCTTCGATCAGTGAGAATCGTCAAATTCGGCGGAAAAGACAGGCAACCATGAGGATAATCACGCCGGTTTTCTTGGTCCTCGGACTCACTTTGCACGCTCATTGCATGGCAACGGAGAAGAGCAAGCCAAAGGAGGAAGGCATCCTGGAGTGTATATTCACCGACAACGTCAGAAGTTGCCTCAGAACGAGATTGGCCCGCGACCTGGACCAGATCGAGTTAAAAGTTACCGGGAAAAAAAGCGAGCCACCGATGAGCGCGGTGATCGAACAAGCTGGCAATGTCATCGCTGAAGTCGTTGATGATCTGCAGGAGAATAATGCGGAAGAAATCATCAAGGAGGATGACGTTCAGAATGACAATATAGGTGAAAATTAGAAATCAAATAGAAATATTATTACACAATCCAAGGAAAACAAGAAAATGAAAATAATGTTATATTGAACGATCATGACAAAAAATTGTCATAAATTCGATCAATAATCAATCAATATGACAATTTCAACTTTCTTGTTCTCCTTGGATTGTTGTGAGAAGAGAGATAATTTCAATATCTTCTTTATCGATTCTTTTATCGAGCGTATTATGTTTCTTACTTTAATTTCTTAATTATCATTTCCTTATCATTCTATTAATTATTTCAAATTTTCTTAGTTTTTTTAATAGGGTACTGTCCGAAATTATATTATAATGTTTGATAACGTATATAATTCTTCTAAGATAATATAAACCCTTGCTAACTTTCGTACAAACAAGGCACCACTGAATTGTGTGTCAGCATAATTAAGCTGTCATAGATCGAGATCGACGATTTCGCAATTCAGATTTCTAATCGCGATGAGACGGCACGTGGAACTCTTGTAAGGTCGTCCATGCACGTCGTATCTTCTTCGCACTTCCCGAGAGGCACCGTTGGACAAAGTCGGTTAACTTTTTCCGAACTCGTAACTGCCTTCTTTATTGGAGATGTAACAACGGGAAGTCAGTTCATCTAGAGTGCACTGAAAATTACTGTGCCGATTTTCTTCTCTATTACATATATTATTTTTCTAGTTTTTCCGAAACCATGTCATTGTAATCAGTACTTAAGTAAAATAAGAAACATAAGAAATAATTTCGGTATAAATCTATTAGTAATAAAGTACTTGACTAATTGCATTTATTTCATATCCGTTTTTTATTAGGAAAGAATGTAATATTCCATACCTTTTTTATGCACTTGGCATATATTTTTTAAAGATTTTTTTTAGATTCAACTTATCTATGATAATTAATTTTTGATACGTGTGGTTTTCATTTATGATCAACATTTATATCACAATATTGTCATATAACTCAATGTTATATAAATAATATATTATAAATAATTGTTTCCTTTAACTATTAATTAAATATCGTAATTATAAGACAACTGACAACTTAAACAAAAGTACCGCTCAATACTCAGAAACGGAGCCGACAAGAAAGGAAGTAGTATTGACATGAATGAAGTCTATGAATGAACAACGTTCAACTGTGTATATCTTAGATCGATGCGGGAAAGTAAATCACATTGACAAGGCGAGGAAGTTTCGCGGATTCGGGAAACGTACATCGCGGTCATAAAGTGAATGGACTTACCGCCGTTGTTTGCATAACGTTTAAACATCGACCGAGTGTCAATACAAGCGTAAACATTGTAGTTAACGCGCAAGGCGAACCGCAAGTTAACACGCTATCGGAGTTCCCGTCTGGGTCACTAGCTAGCTGTTTAAATGTTTTGCACGCAATTGTGCTCGTGTACGCGTGTCGCCGACGTTGTAAAGCAGTTTATTCTAATTTAATGCCACGACTTAGGCAAATCGACGATAACGGTACCGATTGCATCACTCGCCATTTTCTTGGCTATTTTTTCCAGCAAAAATCAACAAACGCGAATCATACGAGGGCGGAAGAAATAAGTATTGGTCGTCAAATATAAAATTTTTAATTCGCAGAACAAACGGAACGTCGCGTTTTAGAATTGCTCTAACGAGATATTAATCGTCGAACCTATCAAAAAAGAGAAAAAAACTAGACTTTATATTAATGAACAATAACGGTACCAGGAATATTATCTTTGTTATCTTTTGGAGCGTACAAAAAACTGTACGGTACTTCCAACGTAAATTGCCAACGACAAATTGAATAATTCGACAAGCATTACGCTAATTCGCTACGATTCATATCGATTTAACATTCTGCCGATGAGGAAAAGTGGAACTAGATATCAATTAAATTTTGCGATTCGCTATAGGATCCACTCGGATAGCTTGACATTAGAACGCGAAAGACACATTATTTTCATGTTGGGAAAAAATTCGGCCGCGAAAGCGATCCGCGAGACTCTTTTTAAAAGAAAGTTGTACCGGTTGCGGACGATTACGTGGCGCATAAACCAGACAAAATATACTCCAGGTGAAGGTTTGTAGGTCAACCTGCGTGGAGATCTTCGTAGTACGTTTGCCAGATTGCGTGCTTTAATTAAGATCGATCCATACCGCGAATTTTCATAAAAGCATTATTTCTGATATTCGCTTTCACTTGCAATTATCTACTGCGTTTTCGCGTTCTAAAATTCCTTTTTGCGCATAGATTAGCGTCGTAGAAAATTGTACGATGTAACAGAATATGTACAATTTTTTTAGAAGAGGCGCGCAAGAAGAAGTTCAAGAAGAAACATCTACAGAAAATTCTAGGATTAGTGATGCTGCTGAAAGCGAAACTCAGCCTGTTGCTGCAGCTGATAAGCACTCACTTCCAGTTCAAGTTCTTCATCATCGCCGTCATCTCGTTGATACTGAACGCTGCCAGATTCTGGATAGAGATCAAGAAGCCTTCCAAAGTTATTTACTACGAGCATGCACAGCATCAGCATCACTACGATCACGACGATCACGGTTACTGGGGAAGATCGTCGAATGAGACGCCTCATGAACTCGCGTACCGCTCTTACGCACCCACGGACTGATATCAAAATTGCATAAATTTAACCGAGGGGACGATCGTTTTGCGCGAGAAAGATCAAAGAAGAACCGAACGATGACACAAATTTCGTCGCAAAATGATTACCGTTTCACATCGTTCTTTATTTATTTTATAGTTACTCTTTAGTCCGAAAGTCAGGAAATATCTGCGACATGACGTCGATATTTATACATTGTATAGTATTTATTTATTTAATTTATTGCATGCTACGTCGGCATATGTTACGATCATCTTGAATTTCACTTTAATTAATGATGGATGATTTAAGATTTCTCTGACCTCTAATTATCATATATAAAAATAGTACTCTTTAATCGCCTTAAGTCATACCAAAGTTACTTACGAGTACCTGTTCTATCTCGCCACAAAGGTATTTTCTTAGGATCAACTATTTTAATTAAAAGAACATACTATCACTCGTATCGTGACTCAACAAATCTTAAAGTTTAACGCCTTTCTCTGAATGTTTATCTCATAATATAAATATACATATGTAATAATAGTAGAAAAATTATATATATTCTAGAAAAAAAAGTTCTTTGTAAAAGACAATAATAATTTATAATGGCAATTTTACAGAAACATGTACGTATTAAAAAATTTACATAATAAACTGTACGAGTATACGATTTCTCTCGCGTGTCTTCTTTTGAGACATGATTGCAGATGTTACATTTATCGACAAAGGAAAACGAAAAATCATCACGTTGATGCAGAGAGAAACTTGGGCGATTCTGATACACGAATCGCACGACCTTCTTCAGCCGCACCGGTGGACCATCCTGAAATCTTTGTATTCCTCGTCATAGCACGATGGATAATGCGACTGGAATCTTTAAGGAGCAGCGATACTTTCAGGGTGTTCACCTTGCTACTGATCATTTCAATGATAAACGCACGAGATTTGTGCAACGATTGCGGCTCATCGATGCTCCATGAACCGCAGGAAGAAGTTTCTTACGAAAGAAACGTGTGTCTGACAGTTTTTTTTTTTTTAGAAACCTTAAAATAAAAAATAAAGAAACGTTCTTTCTGTAACTTATATAAATTTGCAGAAATAAAAATGTCCGTTTATTTAATTAAAAAAAAGATGAAGGAAGCAGAAATTATAGATATGTATGTATGATAAATATCTATATTTAACAACAAAATATATTACATATTTTCTTTATATGACTTGCTTTTATTTTTGATAGACTATATAATATCTACAAATATAAAATCACATATTTTCCATGTAGAAATTATTGTTGCCGAGGAACTACTACGTTTTCTTTAGAAAAGATTATTACATGAAAAAAGTTTTGCTGAAGCATCTAATTTAGCTAGATATAAATTTAAAAATAATTTTTGACTACCAAAATAATTATATAGGACACTCGAACTGGTTGCTATAGAATGCCAATACTTTTTGCAGTATTACTTGTCATATGCTTGAATTTCCTACATAATTATTTTAATAGTCCAAACAAAATTATTTTCTAATAAGATCTATATTTTTAGATACTTCAGCAAAATCTTTCTTTCCGTTCACGCAAGAGTATCTTTTCATGCACATTATCGATAATCAAAGCAGTAATTTCATAATCGGATACATTTTCTCATTGATACTATTAAGTATTCATATCCCGAAGAAACGCCGTTCGCGATGCGGCCTTAACGAAGATAAGGCCCGGCTGGGACTGACCTCGAATTTCGACGGCCAAATTCGTGAGAAAGACATCCCGTATTCAATTGGAACGCAGCCAATCGCGGAATGGGACTAATGTGTCACGTTTGGGGGTAAAATAGGTGACTACGGTATAGAAAATAAATCCGTGAGGTCGAAGAGTTTGATTGAAGCCAGAAATTTGAATCGCCACATAAGAATTTCGGCACGTTTGTTCGCATGACATGTAATTTATATCCGTCCTTCGAAGTGCCGTCTGTCTCTTTAGGATCCTCATAGACAATTCAACGTACTTGAAGACTCTTTTAAAAATAATCCTTTCTCGATAGAAGGACCTCTCTGACTGCTAATGTCTTGATAAACTATCAATTGTCGTTGTTAATGTTTTGCAAACATCATCGTGTTTCATAATTAAACATAATTAATTTTTAATATACTTAATATATAATTGTTTAAAAAAATTTCAAAAATAATTACACGAAATTATTTGTAATCACTGCATTGGTAAATCATATCCGAAAATTTAATATTGTAGTACATAGTTAAGTTAACAGCAGATTGAAGAAAACCAATAAAAATGAGTGAAATAAATTTAAAAAAAATATTCTTTCAAATATTATGTACGTGATTTTCTACGCAAAAAAATCGTTGACAATGTAACAAAATACTTCTTTACGCTGTTAACAGTAATATAAATAAAAATTGCCAAATGAGCACATTATCAAGCCGAAAGCAGCGGCATTTGCATCGGACCTTCGAAGATGATGTGAACGTCTGACGATGGTCATTGGCAGACCAAACGTGATGGATATACTGATTTCAATGTACCAAGAATCGACCATTCATACAATATTCAAGATCTTTACACACAGTTCACTATATAACACCCTTCTGCGAATCACATCATCAGTCTTCTCAAGATTCCCGAACACAGAACTACAATAAAACATCGTATTTGTCGAAGAACCAATCGTAGTAACAAGGGACCACCAGCGCTCGAAGAGATAACACAAGAAAACACGCGTATTCCGCGATAATAAAATCATCTCATTGAAATAATGATACGGGAAAAGCTCTTCACCGTGTTGCTTCTCGGTCTTCTCGCGATAGCTGTTAGTTTGCCTCAACAGCCGAAATCCAAAAGGCCTACTCCAGTATTTAAGGTTTTTATAAATATCGACATTTTTGTATTCTCTCCTTTTCATCAACAAATTCGTCACGGATTATCGCATACACGATTTACGATAATTAAATTTGTAATCAAATTTTTTAGCAATCTAAAACTGGTGGCTTGCTGCTTCCCGACAACGCAACGCTCATTCGCGAGAACATCGTCGATACCTTTTCGTGCAACGACAGAATTTACGGTTATTATGCCGACATGGAGAACGAGTGCCAAGTGTTTCACGTATGCATGCCGCAAACGAGGGGATCAATTAGATGGAGCTTCATTTGTCCCGCCGAGACAGTTTTCAACCAAGTAAACTAATATAATATTGTCGCGTTTCGACTTACAAAGGGTGCCTTCCAACAAGTAACTCAGTACGACACAGTAATCATCTCATCTTTGTTTAACATTGGCGAACAACAAGGATGTAATGATGCACCGTGTCACATCGTCTCATGTGTATCTCTTATTGAAAGACACCCAAAATCTTCCTCGGTGCTCGCAAATAATTATCACTCTTCATAAACTATCGAATTACAATAGGATGATAATTATTTGCGACATGTATATACATATGGAAATAAAATAATTGTCATTTTTAATAAGTCAATATCATTAATGCTTGGTTATCATTTTATTGCGAGACATACAAAGTTTGATTCTACGTCTCGATATATTTTCAAAGCAAGACAAAAATTAAGAAATATTTTCATACTGATATCAAATATAGTAACAATTTATTTTTTGTTTGGTTTAAAGTAAAGACAGTACAATATTCTGATTTATTTATAGGCAACATTCGTATGTACACAAACGGAAAGCTCGATACCATGCGAGGAATCGGAAAAATATTATGTTTTGAACGAGTACATCGGAAAGGAGGTGGAAGAAGAAGAAGAGGCGGATCAGGACCGAGGAAAGAAAAATGCGACGAAGATTTTGGAACCTGAAGTAGAAACGGTGTCGAAAAAGTCATTCCCGAAAAATTCGAGATTGCTAAATGAAGAGAAGTTGTTTCGGCTTTATTAAAAGAAATATATTTTTTCCTATTTAAAGGAAATCGCTCTATGAAATGTGGTGATTATTATGATTAGCCAATCTCAATTAGAAGATATTTTAGCTTGTTTTTCGGTCAAGATTGACTAAACGCTCATTTAGAATTTAAAATAAATCGCTTATAGATCGCTTATAAACTTGCCTTCTAAAAGCTCTCGTAATGACAAATAGTACATAAAACTAACATTTAAATTATTGTCACACGTACAATGTACAAAATATGTTATTTCAATTATGCGATGTGTAAAATAAAATTCTGTACAGTATCAGTGAAATATGTGTAAAACATAAGTTGTAATTATGTAAAAATATATTAAACGTTCGCATATGTAATTATTTATCGAGTAAAATAAAAAACGCTAGAAGGAAGTTGACAATTTCATTTAACTTGTTGTATTTATACACATATTCCAAGAGAAAGATGATGTAAACGTTATTATTAAAGAAAAATCTTAAACATTGAGGTAAAAATCATGTAAATCATTTTTTATGACTAATAATATAAGTACAGGCGAAATATATATCTAATACTGATAGATAAAGCGCAAAAAGGGCCACGATTATGAAAAGGAAAAACGTTACACGATTGTCCCAAGCCTAAAATACGTAAAAATCGTGACGCTATAACTCGCAAACATATTAAAAATAAATCAAAGAAAGAACTTAGCTTAAATAAGCAATATGTACAAAACAAGAAAAAGTGTGGCAACACTATCTATTTACAGTAATTGATATGTATCGATATTGGTCCTTTGTAAACTTAATTCAATACGACTAAAAAAATATAAAAAGTACATTAAATGCAATACATATATTCTCTGTTGCTATTATAGATTCCGTTAATGTTATAATATTACGTAGCTTTAGTGTAATGAAACTTAAACTAGAGACACACATGCACACGTAAGACAGCTAGAAATAGATCCAAAACAATCGTCTGATTCGTTAATCATCGTAAAATTTTCATGAAATCGTACAAGTCGCGACGCTGGAAATATCATCCACATCTCTCGCGTTCCATCGTTTTCTATTTGATATCTTTGGATAGCTAGCTATCATGCCTCGAATAACCGAGACCTATTTAACTTTTCGCAATGCCGATAAAATAATAAAACAAACAACAATTATACAAACACACATATTCATATAACAACGTTCTGATGATAAATATTTCTTTCATCTTCGAATTGGCGCACCAATTCGTAACAGATATATAGATTTAGTACATAGTTTTAAAAAAAAACTGTGTACTAAAATATATTTCTTCTGATATGAAAAATCTCCTTTCGGAAATATGATACAGAACGTGCTGCATCCACGATATTAATAAAAAATAATTATTTACTTGATATAATGATTATGATTGTACCTATAACTATTTACATAAACTTATCTGTCAATTTTTTTATTTATAGTATATGTATATATATTTATTAAATGCATCTCAATTTATTTTTATACAAACGAGATACATTAAATTTTCTTTTTTCTATGCTGGATTAATTGTTCCATTGTAAAAAGTAATGTATTTCTCTAATTTCTCGATTTTAAACAACACACTGTGTATGAAAACTACAAAATATCTGGAAAATAAAAAGTATAATGTAAATGACTTTGCGAGAAGTGACAAAAATACGATGATACCTTTTTGAAAATCTAAAACTACATTCTACCCTGCATTGTCCTTTTCAAAAAAACATTATTTGAGGTATACAATAAAAAAATCTATTTTACATCGCGTATATAGGATACAAAATCATATATTTCTAAATAGTTTTCGAAATATACTGTATAAACTCATTGCTTTTAAACTCTTTTTTATATTTTTCGTGTAGATCCTTTTTAAAGATGCCCGTTTTTTAAACTCTTCTAATTAAAAATTTATATATCTATTATGTATATTTGTATCTTATATCTAATAATCTAATAAATAATATTATTTCGAAAGTTACGCTTCAGAATCCATCGTAAGATCCGCTTCAATTTCCTCAGGGCTCCTCAGGTCGATCGCAAATCTCTTCCTGGCGGTGTTTACGCTGACTCCGGTCAGCTTTTCCTGAGCCTTTACGGTCTTGGAGTAAACATCGAAGGCTGCAGCGAGAGCGTATGTCAATTGCCTCGCATAGTATTTCGACTCGCAGACAAAACCATGACATTCAAATGGCGAGATTCTCCTGAAGTTCTCCGTCTCGCGAACCACGATCATGGAAAAGACTCTAGTGTAAACTAGATCCTGCACTCCGTAGGAGATCGTCTCAATAGGATACATTCTGGATAAATTGGTATCCTGCTTCCTTTTGTCTAGTGACAGCAAGGCAACTCCCTCCTGAGAAACTACTAGCTTGATAAGAGGCAGCATTGTGTTAGTCGGCAAAGCCTTCGCAGCAGAAACCATATTATCGACGGGCCTTCTTGTGTGTTTGATGCCCCAGAGGCCTCTTGCATCATGAGACCCCAAATATTTCACCTGAAAAGGGTCAATCTAAAAGATTCAAATACGCAACGAACTTCTTAAGGATAAAATTCGTGGAACAAAGCTTTGAAATTTTACGCGATCTCCTTTTAACTTCTTTAAGACTATTTTTTTTTAAATTACAATATCAATCGTGAAAAAATTATGACAAATAGATTTTTCATTTTTAATAAAAAATTATGATTATTTTATTTTATTTTAAATATTAAAAACATTAATTAATTTTTTAATTTAAAATTCAAAATTCTTATATAAAATCTTTTTCTTCTTTTCTACATATTATTTTCATATTACGTAAAATAGAAAAAATATATATATAAATTATACGAGTGTTCATAATTGTTATTGCAGTGTGTATATTCCGATGATTCATATTTAATTGGAACAAATAAAGTGTGAATATTAAGAAAAATTCAAACTTTCTTATCTCTATTAAAAAATGAAAATTGTACCTGAAATACTTGCGGCAAATCTGTAGAACCCTCAAAAACATTATTATCAATGGACAATCGTGACAACTTCGACACGAGATCTTTCTTCTTATCGTCAGAAGACACCTTCTCCTTCTTCATCTCTTTTACAGGCTGGTCCCTCTGTTGCAAATTCACATTTTTTTAACGCGCGAGTCTAGTACTAATGTAATTATTTTAGGACCACAATTTAAAAAAATCCAGGAGTGATCGTTTGATCAACTAATCTAATCAACTAATGATTCAAAATGTCTAACGAATAGGAAAAGAATGCGAATGCATCATGAATTTAAATGAAGGAAAAGTAGAATAACGGGATAAGTTACAATGCTTCGTACTCTGCAAATATTTTATGATAAATGCTAATGGAAACGGCAAATCAATCCTATCGTAACAAACAATCCTGAGCGCGTCTTTCTAAGTTTCTACCTGCGTTCTCCACGAGAGAGTCTTAAAACGCTACTCACGGGAACGTTATCGAGCCGGCAGTGCCTTGTCGTTGACCTAGGCTTGACTTTAAGATGGTACTCCACCACGTTCGGTATGTTCGGAGTGTTGGGCACGACTGAGCCAGCGGCGGTTGACGCGCGTTGAGGGACCTCGCTTCCGGCCCCAATCAGAGGCGCTGGTGTCGTTGATCCACCTCCACCAACGACTTCCGATGTCTAATTACATTTTATCAAGTTGTAAACATCAGTCTACTTTCATATTTCTACAATACGCTCCTTAAAGTCTGAATTTTAGACGCTTTATGTTAATATTTTAACGTAAACGATATCTGTCCGAAACCTTTGTTTGTTACTATTCATACATTTATTTTATTGATTTTTTAATACTTAAATAACACAATTAATAAAAATCTATATTTATTTCTTGTGTTAGAAGTATATAAAAAATTATTATGTACGTTGAAAAATTTGTAGTTCTAAGCAGATCATGTGAAATATGGAAGTACATCTCTTTGAGGTTTCCTGTAGTTATTTATGTTAAACATTATTATTGTTTGTAATGGGATACAACAAAAATTCTTTCTATCCTACACCAATAAGGAACCAACCTTAGGTGGAGAACAGATTAGATGTCCAACGTTATGAACTGTATTCTTATGTGTTTGTTCATTATTAACAGTGAAAACTTTCTTTAAAACATTGTCCGTCCTCTTCGCAAAACCAAAGTCCTCGTCCTCCATAGCTAGACGGTGAACACAAAATTTGTCACTCTTTCTTGATTTCCTCTTGCCTTTTTCTCTCGTTTCTTACAACGAGTAGAAATAACAGGCTATCTGCAAATAATTTGCCAATCAAGATGCATTATTCTCTCTCGTATTGTTAAAGCTCTTATCATTTTTATACAATGGAATACAGAAGATGTCTACAATTCTTGCGATGATTTATAATACTTTCACCGGGTCGCATTCTCTGAAATGTGACTTTCGTGTACGAATAAACCGCGCATTTCGATGAATAGCTCGCGAATTTAGAGCAGACAAGGAGGATTCACCTCGTGTCACATTGTAATTATTATTATTTGAAAGTTCGTCCGGGCGCGAAATTAAAAATGGACTTAACGTCCAAATTTAAACCGGAAAACAGCTGTCGGGCAGCACGTGTTGCACCTTGCATCGTACTGGTTCCACGAAGCCTCCTTTTCTTCCTTTCTTCCACTTCACTGCATCGAACCGTATATTTGTGCTATTTATAATAAAATCATTCGGGCAGAACCTTTATTTACCGTACGACGTATAAGAGAATTAATAAAATTTTTATTAAGATTTTTTTATTATAAAAATTGTGGCACAATTATTATGCTCTCATTATTCCGATCTTATTCTTTATACACAATATTGCCATTTCCAACAGTAATAATTACCTGCTCGTTTATTTTCTTTCTTTGTAATTACACAGTAAAAAAATTTGTATATTTGTGTTGGAAACGGTCCATTCACGTTTGTGTTAACAGTTTGTATTGAATTTTTTAACGTATTCGAGTGTTAATTTAATATAATATGATTATGTTATTTAAAGATTTTTTGTGAAATTGATATTCAATGTTTCTTAGTGTCAAAATGGCACAATTTACGAGTAAATGAACAAGTAACATAAAAATAATGTGTTTAAAACATAAATTCTAAGACAAATGGATGAAATATGTGTTAATTTAACATATCATAAATATTAATTTTCTGAAAAAAAAATGTTCCCATGATATGTTTACAAACTAGATCGATGTTATCTTCCTTTGTATTTATTCTCTTACTTAATATTTGTATTACCTCTAACATATTCATCTTGTGTAAAATTAACTCAAAAATTTGAGTGGACCGTTTGGAACATGCAATTTATGTCAAATTCAACACATTTTTTCTGTGTATTTTGACATAATTTTTTAATATTCCATATATTAATTTGTGTACCTTAACTCCAATCCTTGTTGTATCAAAAATAAATAAATATATAAAAGAATTTTATACAACGGCCAGACGTTCACTGTTTTAACTTTCACTGTTCTCTGCAATACGCGTAGCGACAATGACGGGTTTTTGTCCGCGTCCCCGTGATTACATCCCGACAGCGGATGCGCGGGATGCAATTGTATCGGCGATTTTGAACGTACCGGGGGTTCTTTCAATCCACAGGAAATGAGTCAAGTGACCGATAGTCAGGTGAGGAAGAATTCATTAATGTATTCCGTCGGTTACAGGTGTGTTTCTGTTGTTCACACTTACACCCGCGAGCGTTATTTTGAGAATGCGTAATAACAGTTTCGATCTCATTGTCAGTGTGGGAAAATGCAGATTTAACGTTCTAAAAATTAAATAAACAATTACACAAATCACTATACTACAAAATGATTTTAAATAAAAAAAATTTATTCCTTTTTATTGTATAATACATATAATGCCTTCTAATATTGCTTTCTTATTAAAATTTTATTTATTATGCATCAAATGTATATAAAAAATATATACCAAATAAATATTAAATTAAAAATAATTCTATTAAGGAGATTGCTACTCAAACATACATTGCATTTTACAATTTTTATTCGTGCACTGCAGAATATTTTTAACAAGTTTTAGAAAAAAATCTAAACACAAAAAATAGCATGCAAAAGAGAAAGAAGAAATTTTATAGGACGCCCTTTACGTAGCTGTACACCTGTCGTCGTGTTACACCCGCGTACAATAGCAGAATTGTTAATGCGAGCAACTACTTAGCGGGTGTCTTGTAAAAACATCTTCTAAAACAAGCTTTTCTACTTTACGCACAAGTATGTCTTATCGACGCGACGGAATCGCCATCGCATAAAACAGACGTTTGTATGTTAAATTATTATCGTGCATATCGAGAAATTAGAAGACACCTCGATAAAATTAATTAGCACCCTAGTGCATGTGCGTAAGCAGCAAGAAGAGAAGGTTCGGGATGCTCGATAACGGTAGTGTTAGCAGATGAAATGGAATCGCTGCTCATTATTACGGTTTCCTAGATTTCCGTTAGTCTCCTCGACTATACCTTGCAGAATCTCGGCCTTTTATATAATAAAAGATAATAAAGAGAGTTACTAAAAAAAAATATTCTGATGGCGCGAACAATCGCGCTGTTCGCAGCACGTTAGACGTCGATGACCGTACATTCTCATCGATATTCACGGTCGTTGAAAGAAAAAAGTTGCAAACGCCGCAGAAATTTATACGACGTTATATTTGGTCGATGATTATATCTGACAACGCGAAATCAACCAATTCCCCTTTTCATGCACGTGGTAGGGTGGGAACCGGAAACGAGCGCCGCTGGATGTCTGACCGGAAGTTATTACGGTTGTGTCACGAAGGAGTTCTAACGATGCGTGCCACGCATACGTACTCACGGAATTCGAACGGCGAGACGGATTGAATTCGTTGAGGAAAAACCTGACGGTATGTCGTGATTAAATCGTTCTAATACGAATTCCCTAAAATACAAGCATATATCTTTTTAATCCCGATACTAATCAAGATTTCTGATAAAATAAGCCGGTAAAATCAAACCGTGGAAGAAATTATGCAAGCAAAAAAAATCGTTCCATATGGCGTCCGATGAAAACTATCTAGTATCTCTTTATATTCGCTTCATTTGATATGCAACGAATAATTCAGATGGCAATAAAGATGGCAATTTTATTGGCCTTCCATTTATCTCATATGCTTCTTCATTTTTGCAATTAAAACTATTTTTCTACGGCCCATAACACATTGCGATAAAATATGGTGTTTCAAAAATGTAAACTTACAATTAGATAAAGAAGTTATCATAGAGATAAGCTATGATAAAGATATAGAAATATTTTACTCATGGTTATAACGAAGTCGTACAAAATTAAAAAGAACTCTTCTTTTGAGTTTTTCATGACTTTTTAATCACATGCGAGTAATTCACTAATCATTAATTCAAAGATTCTTTTTCGTTATTATTTTTTTTTCAAACAATAACAATACGAAGTGCGTCATCATGATTATTGAACCGTTTTATCATATTTTGCACAGTCATCATCCGCGATAAAGACGACACGTCACGTATCATGGATTTAGGATCAAATCGTTGTTAGATTTTCGACGAGAAAACGCGCAATTATTCGACTTAGAGCGATTTATCGTCCGGTGGCGCAAACGCATGGATGCGTACAATTTACAATTGCATAAGCATGGCAAGACGGGAGCGAAACTATCGGACGATGAACTTACGATAGAGAGCCACGTCGAGCGCAGTACCATCGATCGTTAATTTAAACAATAGCCCCATGTTAATTACAATGATCGTCGCGAGCCGTCGGACCCGATGGAAATCGAGTTGCGGCAAGTCGCAACGCGCGACGAAACACAAACGCGATGCTCTTTATCAGAGAAATCACAATCCATTCGGACAAAAAGATTGATCTATAGCGATCGTGCGGAATCCTGCAACTCGCAACGCGATTCGGAAACGGTCGGAAGCATTAAATATTCAAAAAACGCGGCAGATTACCTTCAACTATTTACCTTCACTTTTCTGCGCTCGGCGATGGTTGACATGATCGACGAGGTCACATACACACTTAAGTACACGCGTGTACGCACAGCACGTTTTAAATCGAGGTAGGCTCGATGTACGTTCCACCCAGGTGCGATCAGCCGATCTCGATCTTACCGTTCGACGCACCTGCGACGAGCGACGACGGCGGTGGCTGAAAAAGTCCACGCTTCCGGAAACATCGTCGCGTCTGGCAGGACGACGGATGCGGCGACGATGCATCCGCGTGCAACGGGGCCCGCCGCGGCTCTGTACGACGGATCCGAGACCGGAATATCTAGGAGAGAGAACGATTGACGGGCAACCTGTGCGGTATGCACTGTCGCGTACGTGCGACTGAAAATGTAGGACAGCGCGCCGCGCCGTTCGTTCGGAATTGCGCTGACTGATAAAACGGAATGAGCTACGATATAGGCGTACACGTATGCACATTACGTACGCGAATGTCTCTGAATAAGGCTGGTACACCTGTAATAAACCTGAGTTGACACAGGCGATAAGGTCTGACGCCACTGAGATTAATCACAATCGCGACGAGGAAGTGGAAACTCTTTTAGACTCAGTTTCTAGAGATCGCGGGATTTGATTTTGAATTATCACAAAATGTGTATCACACAGAATATTTAGTCACATGTTTACATACGCTAGAAAAAAGAGTTTGACAAAGCTACTAAATGCTTAGTGAAATAATGCTAATTAAATGTTTTAGTTAACATGACAAAAAAAATTTAGGAAAATAAAATTACTTTCGGTTATATTAACCAAATATTTAATTAGCATTATTTTACTAAACATTTGGTAGCTTTTATCGAACTCTTTTTTCAGTGCACCTACAGAGAACATAGTTTATAGCCATTTGTAAATTATAACAATTTTTGGAATGGTAATTAATGTTATGTCTTCAATATATATAAAATGTAGTAATAATGGGTTACTCATTAACATTGTTGCGGAATAACTTCCCAACATTTAGTTTCAATTATAATCCTTATTACTTACATAAGTAAAACACAATAAAATTCATGCGACAGAAACGATGCGCAACATCGTCGGAAACTTTTAATAGCGAGAAACAAAATTTAGTCGTGTCTAAATTATTGTAATCCTCCGTCAAGTCTACGCACCTCTCTCAGTTTGCTCCCATTCTATCCTTCATTTCACGCAGACATCAATCGTAATCGTATTGCATAATATGACGTAATAAAATATACGTAAGATTCGTAATTAAATCAGCGTTTACACCAACAATTAATACGAAACGGTACAGACATAGATGGAAACAATGCCTCTCCCGCGAAGTCATTTCTCTCTTGAGAGCTAAAAATATTAATAATGGCATGCGTGTCGTAATTCACAAGTACTTATTTCTTGTATTATTGGACTTATCGTCGGCGATCAACAAATCTTCCAAGAATCTCTCGGATTCTTTTCCAGAAACTATCACTGATCCGCGATGAATTATATTATTTGGCTCTCGGCGAGTGGTAAAAACGTGAGAATAACTTTCATGCTTCTTTGTTGGCATCCGGCGACAGGAAAGAAGACGCTCGGAAGTCAAGGCGTTATGAAATTACACAGGATTATACGCCGCAGACAGCATCGTGCGAAGATACTGGGCCGCGAACGGCGCGAGAAATGTTCCTCCAAAACGCTTCTTATATTTCTCACATATATAATATTCCATTATACTATTATTAAAAAGAAATAGAACATTTTTTGATCATCAATGCGAACTTGATTAAAAAGTTCCGAGAGATTGCTGAGCAATAAATTCTCTTATTAATTGTAAGAGAATTACGTGTATACTTAAACCCTTTTAAAAAAAATTATACTTATATATATATAAACGCTTCTCGCATTATAGACTTTATTTTTGGACTTTTATTTCTGGATTATCTTTTTCTTGTTTTCAGGCCAACAATTTCTCAACGTAAATTTAAATTAGAATTATTTTATAGCATAAACGATGTGCTAATGACAAATTATTCAATAAACGAGAGAGACATTTTCATCGTCAGCATTTTTCCAGCGCAGTCTCGTTCGCGCGTAAAAGTAATAAACAGATCTTCCCACGGTTGTCACCTTTATTTTGTAATCGCTCCGATATCTAATTAGCTAGTAGAGAGATAATTTAATTAGGAACAACAGTCTACGCCCGCAGTCTGTGGCACTCCGCATCCACACGCAACGCGAGCTGCAATATGATCCGTGCGAAATCGGTCGCAAAAAGAGAAGGGATGCGCTCTCTTAGTGTTTGTCTCCTGTCATGCTTAAAATATATGCTATTATTGTATCTATATATAATATGTAACATAACGTTTTAGTAATGTATAATCGATAAAACGTAACGCAACGTAATAAAAAAATTGTTCTATAGGGGATAAAAAAATGTATTATATAAGAGTATAAAAGAGCTTTCTTTACAAAGCTCGTAGTTAAATTTATAATTATATAATATTTAAAAAATTAAAAAGTATAATTAATATTTTAAAATCTAAAATAGTATAATTATAAGAATTTAAAATATAATACTTAAAGTATTTTTTGCTTCAAAGGAAAAAACGATGGTGCATAATTCATGGCGTGAGTGATCAGCGACCCGTAACCGCCGGATGTCTAATTTTCCTCTGAGTTTACATGTCAATCTGGAAAAGCTTGCAACTGTCAATTATCCATCGCTAATTGGTACGAAACGCGTTTCGAAAATGAAGGGGTTCGGAGCGGAAGATGCTGACGCGCGTGCAGTAGAATGCAAATGAACGAGCTCGACCTTGCACAAGGTGCGGGATTCTTAATTCAGTGATATATCACAAGGTCATGTTCTTAATGTCTTTATTTTATGAAGATTTTTTTTCCCGAAGCAATCACTCATGTGCGCGTCTGTCGACGAAATCGTCGCAAATGTCATCACTGTCCCACAGATCAAAAAAGCAACGAGCTATTCAATCCCTCCAGCAGAATTTACGAAATTAAAGGTCTTAAAATATCTTCTTCATATTGTTTGTGTAATTACATCATAATAGTGGTATAAATTCGTATACACCAATATCTCATTAGGGGATACCAGCATTAGCAAAGATCGCACTATTGAAACTATAATGTCATTATGATTCGGGGTGAAAGCGTTAGTTGCCAAAACAGGAATGGTGTATGTCACATTACGCCATTGTATCATCACGAGAACTTCAAGGAGCAATAAGAGACAGAACGACGTAGATTCACATTTGTTGCATCGTATTATGACGGACAAGCGGGAACGTTGCGCGACAGCGCAACCTTGGATATATCTTGCACGATAAGAACGAATCATTTCGGGATCCGACCTGCTGATGAGCATTTCCGTTTCGCGGAAAAATCTAAACTAAAAAAAAATGTAAAAAGGATCGTATCTGATTGAAGAGATCAACGCGCTGATCTCAACCCTCTTTAACGGAGACGCACAAAACAGTAATTAACGATACGATCGCACGAACTAAGAATATTTGATCGCTTATGTAACAAAATGATACGTCAATCATATTCTAGCAAAGTGAAAAAGCGTTGAATACTGACGTTACGAAAACAAGAATTTGCAGTCAATATATGATTCTCTTCGTTATACATATATCATATTTGTTTGGACGCTCTAGTGCATATTAAAGTCGTAGTACACTGATTTTATTTATGTAAAAGTAAAATGCAATATTTCAAAAATAAAACACAGATTTTATTTAGCATTTTAATTAATTTTAATAGCACAATCAATTATATTAGGAATTTCTCTCTCATAATTTAATCTATTTTTATATTTATATTACACATTTTTACATTAATTTGTGTATAATGGCTTTAACGTACACCAGTACGCATTGAAAGCATGCAGTCGAATTCGCTGAATTTGTACTCATATAATATGCTAGAATAAAAAAACGTAGTCTTTCTTACTACTTGGAGATGCGAATTAAATTGCGGATTTTTTATCGTAATTTTAATTTGCTTTTTTTAGGTGCGAACTATATTTTTATTTGCATAACTGGCATTTTCCTTAGTCGTTTGCAATTCTAACAGTTGCAAGAATAATTAGACACATAACTCCCAAGTAAAAGTAGCTAATTCATTCAACGTATCTTGATCATGTGAGATATCGAATCTTTTTCAAATTAACTTAAACTCTTTACATGGACTTAATATCTTCACGAGATATATCAAAGAAAGGTTTTCAGTTAAGGGTTCCTTTTTTGTTTTATATATATATATAGAAAATTTAAGCTGTAAATAAAGTTTTATGAAAGTTTGGCAAATTTCTATAAAGATTTTGATGCAAAAGAATTAAGAGATAAGAAATAAATAGATAACTACAATTATTCGGAGTTTCTTCTATTTTGAGGGAGACAGAAAGAAGAGCATAGGTATCACAATGGTTCAAGTACGACGGTTACGA
This sequence comes from Mycetomoellerius zeteki, assembly GCF_001594055.1. Taxonomy (NCBI): domain Eukaryota; kingdom Metazoa; phylum Arthropoda; class Insecta; order Hymenoptera; family Formicidae; genus Mycetomoellerius; species Mycetomoellerius zeteki. The sequence goes on from NW_017257294.1 coordinate 2,036,819, forward strand.
ATATTTTCACGGGTGTTAGAGCACGAGACGATTGCGTAAGAGAAGAATCTGCTGCACCATAGAAGAACATCCCTCCTTCCACCGCTCTGGGATCTTCTCTTTCTCCGTTCGTTTGATGTGGGAGCCCCAAGAAAGAGAGACTCTCAAGAATCCCCCCTTTTGTCTGGCTGATGTCTAAAGCCATATATATACCACCACTTCGTAGAACAATCCTTTAAGAAAGATACTTTGGAAGTAGCATCGCCTTACGAAGCAAATCGAATAAGTGCGGTACACGAAAAACTAAAAGGACAGAGAACACGGAAAGATAAATGTTCACCACGCACTACGACACTGCGGACTAAGGGGATCAGATTTTTCGGAAAGGCAAGCACATCACTTAATCCTCCATCTCATCTTTTTTCCCCACTAATTTTTATTACTTTTTAATATTCAAAAATAATTTACAAAAACACTTTAAAATTATATAATAATAAAATCAGCAAAATAAATCTTTGTGAATTTAATTTTATCTCTACAAAAATATTTTTATATACCTTTAATTATATTTGCACATCAATATTATAGTAATTAAATTTTCAACTCTCTTTAGATGATTTCGAGGTACCAAATAATCATCTGCGCTCTTTTGCTTTTTGGCGCGGTTTTACTCTATGAAACAATGGCGGTAAGTTAAAATTCGTGATAGTCTTTCGATCTTCCCGCAAATCGTTTCTCAAAACTCACAAATAATACTGTGGTTGTCAAAAAATGAATCCATGAGAAAAATTGTCTTCGTCACATAACGATTGTGCATGACGTGGTAGTGGGAGAAATATTTCGTAAATACTCCATTTTTACAAAACCTAGCACGGTATATTAAAATTATCATTTTCATCGTCGCTTCTCACGATGTATCGCGTAACAATAACAGCGAGTGAACCGTACCTGCACGCATCATCTTTCTCTTAAGGTGGTAACATGAAGTAATTCATTAATTAACCATCTTACACGAACATGTTCTCTCGTCCGCGTATGAAGTGCCTAGTTAGACGAAGTCTATTCTGAATTTAATCTGAATGCACTCTAAATCCAACTCATGAATAATTCTACAATGCCGAAATTCTAAGTAAAGTGTCATGATTTCGATATTACATTACAAAAGTAAGAAATCTCTAAAAAGAAAAATAATATATGATTATAATTAGCCGCGTTGCTTTTTCTTATTTTTTAATCTAAAAATATTCAATATTATATAATATTAAAAAATGTTTACATTTATAATATATTATAAAATATTATAAAATATTATATTAATTAATTTTAATGAAGAAAAGAAAACAATGCATAAACATTCAGAATCGTCGCGTCCGATCGTGCAATTAGCAGCTAGAAGACATATTTCACCGGAAATGATGAACGCGAAACCGATGAAAATCGGGATAGAGAATAATAAGCCGAGAAATAAAACGCAGCTTCAATGCCACGAAGCTAACAAACGGAAAGATAAGACACTTAATTAATTTATGCAATGTCTGCATTATCCTGCTTCGACTAATGCATCTTTCACCACGTTATTCTGTAATAATTCAATTATTTTTTGTACAAACAAATTCATTCATAATTTTTTTTTATACATGTATGTATATCGGAATATTTGGTCTATCAAATTATCTTCTTTGAATTATACTTTTTGAAAATAATTTTGCTATGTTTATGCTCACATATTTTCATTGAACAAACTTTGAAAATTAGGTTAGATAATTAGGTTAGAAAATTTGTGCAAAATTTAATATATTTTATGTGTACACTTTAATTTTTGTGTCATTTTAACACAAGATGAATATATTAGAAAATAATACAGACATTATGTAAAAATTAATATTAAAAAATGTAACATTTTAACATAATTTAGAAATAAATTGTAAAAGCTTATTTCTTCAGTAAAATTAACATTAATAATATGTTAAATTAATATATTCATCTTTTATTCATCTTAGAATTTATGTTTTAAAATTACATTACAGTTTTTTATACTATTTTAACACTTGCTCGGATTGTTATTTTATTACTAAGAAATGTTAAATATTAAAAGTTGAAATAAAATACTCTCAAATATCACATTGTTAACAAAGTATACAAATCACATTATATTAAATGAACACTCAGGTATGCTAAAAATTTAACACAACAATTCTAACAAGGACTAATTTTAACACAAGTAAAAAAACTTTTTTACTATATGCTTACATAATAGATTTGCTTAAACTTTGACACATGTCATTCCTTAGAAGTAAAAGTGCAACGTAACTAGGTGAATCTCTCACCTTTTCGGTGCCGGCTTTCTTACCACGCGTTGGAGTCACCAGTTAGATTCGGCGCGTGGAGAAGGAAGGGACCATACATCTGCATACGTACACGTGAAATCGTAAACAAGAGATCGTATACAAAGCCGTGAAGATGTGCATCCGTTAGGGAGGAACAATGTAACCTGACTTCCGGTCAAACATTGGCACGTGCACGCACTGAACGGTTTCGAGTCGATGCGTTGTGTCGCAACTGCCTCTTTATTTTTTCTCATTTTGACTGATGGCCAATTACGAAAACAATCCGGTATCGCGTTCTATTTCTAGTCTCAAAGTAAAGAACCGGAAAGCATGGATGTATCAATGTCATTAACTAATTAATTTAATGTCGGTTACAAAAAAATTGATAATTTTTCAATATTTCTCTTTAATTTATTTTAATAGTTTAATTAAAATAATTAAATTTATTTAAAAATAATAAATGAGCAATTTTTATAATATAAGACAAATAAAAGAATATTTTTATAGGTATAATCGCAACATTTCTTTGCATGCAATAATTAATGTAAAGGAATGAATTATAAAATTTATTGACATAAGTTAAGTAAGGCCAAATATGCGTGCTCGTATTAAAAAGAGAGGAAGTCCGATTTGCAGCATGTATATCTACATTCATTCCATATTCTATTGTCGAGATGATATTGTCGACATATATATGTCGAAACGTATTGTTATTGTTCCAACAGAACAATAACAGTAACCCATGGTTATGCTTCTCCAAGTTCCACTGTTTTCGCTAATTGTTTCTATGCAATCGCCGAGATTTACAATGCAAATTAGAATGTGTCCCACATACAGCGTAATAATTATGTAATCATTTCAAAAACTCGTAAATAAATCATTATAAGAAAGGATTCATTTCACCAAGGGAAACGATTTGTGAGCGAATTGGTAACATCTGTTAAAAAACGATAGTTATCTATGTATAACATGCATAATTACTTGTGCGTTGCAGCAAGTGGACGGTTACACACCTGGCGTGGACTATCCAATTTACAATTCGGTGCCGTTCGGACTCGCGTTTACCTGTGGAGGAAAGTTACCTGGATACTATGCCGATCCAGAGGCCAGATGTCAGGTGCGTCCATATGGTCTCATTTCAATATTTCCAGATTATTTAAATGCGTTTCATATACTTAATAAGATTCCGTTGATCTTTTTAAAAAAAATGTATTAAAGAAAAAAACTAAAATATTTTAAATAAATAACCTGCAGATTATTTTATAAGAATGTACGAAATATTAATCGAATATTATTTAGAGAAAAATATAAATTTATGCTTTATTTATTTTAAAATATTTTATTTTAAAATATTTATAGAGGACCGCTTGAGTTAAGTTGGAAAATTTATTGTAAGATAATAATTTAAAAATGTAAGATTAATATTTTACTTTTTTATTCAAGGTGTGGCATTGGTGCTTGCCAAATGGACGTCAGTTCAGTTTCCTTTGCCCGAATGGTACAGTGTTTAGTCAAACCACTCGCGTTTGTGACTGGTGGTTTAAGGTATTTAAACTATTTAATATAAACAGGATACAATTATCTTGAACTAATTTCGATTCTCTTTAAATTAATTTTAACATTGCAGGTCGATTGCAATGATTCACCGAGACTTTACGGCAACAACGATGAGCTTTACAGAGATGTGAATGGAAATAAAATCTAACGACTCCTATATTTTTTATAAATAGTTGTATGTATATTAATAAACTTTTTTATATATATGCTTTTCTCGCGAACGCGTAACATCATCGAAAGTATAATTCGTCTGCAAAGGAAGGTGAAAGTAATACGCGAATCCCTAGTTTGCCGATGCAGGAAAGTAACAGAGATGTCTGCCTTATTTATCGCTGTTAAATAAAATAGAGTTTGCGAAAAGGATTAAAAATTTTTTTTGTGATTCTATGAATTGAACGATTATATTTTCACAAAAGTAAAGAAGTGCTTCGTTTTTAATCGCATTTCCTAGCGCTACATTTTGTACGAAATTTCCGAAAAATAGTCATCAAAATGTATATTGCAAAAAGAAATCGTAAATTAAAAATACAAATCTCTTCTAACAGAGGAATTAATTGCAAAATTGTCGCGATCGAAGAAACAGTTGTCTGTGACAAGAGCGTTAAATTAAATTCATGTTCGACAATTTCTTGGCATGATTGGACAATAGAAAGTGAGAGCTCGTTGTGGCTGACCAGCCGAACCCCACCTTCTTCTCTATCTTTCTCTCTTAGACACTAGCCGATGTTACAATTTTACGTTTACAGTTTGCATGCGCGTCTCGTTACTCGGGACACCCATAGCGTTTTGGTCTCTTTCGTAATTTCGATCTCTTGATCCAGGAATATCCTTGATTTTACATTTCATCACGCAATCATTTTATTCGAATATTTCTGAAGATCATTAAATTGTCAATGTAGCTTTTATTGTTATCGATTTATCAGACTCGATTATAGATTCTTTCGCATAAAAACACATTTTTATATAAAATCCCAAGGATAACGAGATCAAAGACTATTCCATTAAATACAGGAGGTCTTAACGTCGGCAGTAGTAAAAGTGACAGGAGAATTGATCGACTTCTACTTTTAATGCACTATTTGCGATGTCTCATCCGGTCGGTTGTATTCCGATATAAACTGAGAAGATAGGAAAATTGTAAATTAAAATATTAAATTAAGACTCAGTAGGGTGTAGCAAGATTTATATCGATGTAAGATAATTGGAGCGTGGAAAGCGCGCAGTTGTGTTTGCCGAAGATAATGTTGCACTCTGGCATTAAATAAATCAAATTAAATTATAAAAATCATTAAGGACAACAACCTTTCGACGAGCGGTACAAAAAACACCGAACCTGATTTTACGTACTTCGACCTTCCGCGCGAAGAAAGCCTATGATTGCGAATAAGTATAGTAGTGAGTCGCAATTCGAGCAAAAAGAGGAAAATGGAGAAAACGAGGAACGAGAAGCATCGTCCTTGGTGGCCGGTGATAGAGGAAGAAAGGATTCGTCGACTTCTCGAGTGGCTAAGAAAGTGTCATGGACCTCGTACAAACCTGTGATACGAGGCCAGACGCTCTTTTCTACAAGCAGGATCTTCCATTCGGCTTCGCAAATTATTGATGAAATTTTTAAATCTTTCAAGAACAGACAGAAGTCAACTCAGAAGTCAGTTCGTAATTTATTTGATTCTAGTAATTAGTAACTAAGGCAATTATATCTGCTCGATTGACAGCAAAATTTATCTCTAGCTCATTTCTAGTTTATCTCTAAAAGATGAGAAACTGTAAACCTTAAAGTGTCAAAATTCTTTTCCATTTAACTAGCAGAATAAATCAAATTTACATCATTTGAATATAAATATTTCAAGATAAATTAGCAAGATAAATTATCGATTAGATTTTGTTGTCTATTGTAATACAAATGCAATGAATCTTTCGCGTGATGTGACATGACGTAATGTCGAAAGTATGACAATTCTTACATACAACCACTTTATAACGATTATTACGTTCCTGAGGAAATCTTCGCACCTGTATTGTACATAGATGACGTATTGCTATTTTCTTTAAATGTCATTCGTCAATAAGTAGCATGCAAATTCTGCGTGTTTAATGACATTAACGGTGCTTTAATCGCGCGATTGTCGCCTGGAGATCCGGTTACTCCCTTTGGTATCGGCAACGCTATCCACTTGATCCGCGACCCTGAAGGTAATTTATTAAAAACTCGATGACGACCGTGCGCGATGATGAGGATTACGAAAGATTCGCCACGGAGGAGAACCAGCTTCCTACATTTCACCAGGATTCGCCGCGGTGTCGCGACGCGCGGAATCATTATCGCTTGGAAACATCCCCGAGGCATTCGTGTCGCCTACGACTATTCCCAGCATCCTTTGTCAAGATATTAACGCCCGACGTTCCACTTTCACTCGGCTCTTCTGATTGATCTCTCATACGTGGTATGCACGCTAAGTTTCAGGTCAGTGACAGATGACGAAGGGACCGGCGACGGATACGGAATACCCTGAAAGCAATGAGAGACCTTTGATAGAACGCCCTCTCCCATTATTTAAATACAACGCAAAACAAACGTGACAATAGGTGTTGAATACAAATGTCATAAAAATTTAACTATTCGTTTAACCGATCCTCAACCGATTTCATCTACTCCTATCTGTCATCCAATCGCGATTGGATCGTTCACGAAGCTCGAACACCAACAATACCTAACGCGCCACCCATAATTGTCAAGAATTATCAATTGAAGTCAAACAAATCGCGACTATATATAATCATTCACATATGTCGGTCTCGTTGTAATTACACGTCTGGGTACCTCATTGCGAAGTATATTGCCGTGGATTGATCTGATGACTATTGCAGGCCGAAAGCAAATATCACGATTGCGTGCTGCCGCACGCAGCAATGACCTTACAGCATCGATATCGAACCTGGGCTACGAGAGCGTCTCGTTCTGTCAGGTGGCGACGCAGGTGTTTTTCTACGTGCCGTGCCTGCTCGCCGAGTCTCTCATACCTTTCTCTCCCAGTCTCTAGGTCCTTAAGCCTCCAGTGGAATTACGCCTATGCCCGGTCCTCAGGCCCCGAAGACGCCAATGCACCGCTCGACTCCCTCCTCCAGCCTCATCGTCGGTCGTAGAAAGCTCTCAACCTGACGATGGTGGTCGGAGCGCAACGCTCCTGCTGGTGGCTTTTCCACTTCCATCGCGCAGTCTTCTGGCCGGACCGGACGCCGCGATCTCGCCCTGCACCCGCACGAAAAACTCGTCGTCTCGTCTTCGCGGTCCCACCGAAAACCGCACGGCGGGTATTTTCCGGGCGCACGTCACCGTTAGTTTTGTTCGACGAGGTGCTCGTACCTCTCATTCGTAATCGTACGGTATTTTGTGAATTTGCATTTCAAGTGCCAGTCGATGTGAGGACGGTGGGTTTCATGAGGGATTAGCGAAAAACGAGCGGAGCCGAGAGAGACAGGTTTGATCGCCTTTTCATCTGTTTGCATTGTGCGCTCCAAATTACGTTCTCCACTCTCGCTGGAGCTGCGTAATCGAGAAGATCGAAATGATTCTGAAAAATACGGATTTCAACTTTTCTTTTTTCATTTCGGAATAAGGTTCACGCAGCTATTGATCTTGCAAAATTTTCATAACGTTAAACGTTGTTTGTACAAAATGTTTTCCTATCCTATGGTGAAACGCACTATGTACCTATATGTTTTATTAATTTCCAGCGTTATATTGGATACTTGTCCGCGTTACGCTTCTCGAAAGCAAAGAAAGCGAAGCGCCACGACATTTCGACGAATTTAATGAAATTTGTATAATGAAATTTGTTACCTCACCGACCCTAATTACAGTGTTTATTTGGAAGGAGCTCTCAACTCCAGCCTGCAGTCAAAATATCATTGTTCTCTTGCGACAGTTCATACACGTCAGTCTGAGATAGCTTTAAAGAAAAAGTTTCGAGGCATTCATTACTCTTAAAATGCTGCATCTTCATTATTTATTAGTTATACAAATAAACTAATAAACTGCCACAAAGTATAAATAATATGCGGCTGATGATACAGATTCATCTGAGTGAACAGAGAAAAGGATCTATAAAAATGAGGAACGCGAGCATTAAAGCGAGTCGCTTCGAAGACTGCAATAAAGACAGGACTTTCGCTACTTGTCGCACATCCTGTGCGCCTTCCTGCCCCGTCTCATCGTTTTTTGCATCTCGATAGCAATGACAACGAGAGCAAACTGGTTTTATCACTGAATTTTGCCACGTCCGATCACTCTCCATGAATACGTTTCCGCTCGAACGAGTCTGCGCGAAATCGAAAGGGTCGCGCGAAATTCCACTCAAAATAGCGCGCGATAACGCAATTTTCTTTGCGTAATGTTTTCCAACGCAAGTAGTCGAGCGAATATCGTTCCAGCGAAGTCACGAATTTCTAATCTGCTCGTCGGGAATCGCGAGTAACGAGAAGAGAGTTCGTTCGGTTTAAAGACGTATACTCGGTCGCCGCACACGTGTGCACACACGCATGCATCTTTCACACACATGCAACGACACGCACGCATCGAATACGCACGCTCGCTCCTTGAATCTTATTCCCGCTGAAAACTTTCGTCGGTCTTACGATAATTTATTCGTTTTACCAGCAGGAAATAAATCATATCCTGCAATGAAACCGCGAGAAAAAAAGTTTTCATTCGAAAAGGAACTCTGACAAGATATGTAAGTAGGTGAGCGAAATAATTAGCTAATTTGTAATCCCCTCTTCTATTTCTCACATAAATGTTAATACATTAATTATTGCAATCTCTCGCCGTCTATACGAGAAAACTTCGAACTGATATAATAACTTCATCTCGATTTATAGGGTAAAACATTTCTCGAGCGCCTTAACTTTCAATCGTATCACAATAGCATTCGCATTCGCTGCGTTTTTATTGTGAGTTTATCTAAATCAAGAATTCCTCATACAGTCGACCCTACTTCATCGATTAGGCGGAATAAGTTTTCCGTAACCTCGAACGGTATCCCAATCGACCGTTCTCTCTCTATCTCTTTCTCTTTCTCTCCCTGCCTCTCTTTTACCTGTATAATTCATCGCCTCGCTCCGTCCAATGCGTTCTAACGCGTCCACGTTCACTTTCAATCGGTGGATTCCGCGAGGCGATTGTACACACGTTCGAAAGTGAATTTAATTTACGCGAGAAGCGCGTTAGACGCGACACGCCTTTACAGCTCCTCTTAATGAAATTCGACCTTTTTTCCCCAATTCCATCTATTCGTGATTTGATTCTATGGTTTAAAACACATGGCGGCGCACATTTTTACTGCTCCTCTCACAAAGCGAAAGAATCTATTCTTTTCGAAGAAGAATGTTGTTAACTGCAATAACAAATATAGTTTGTTTCACACCAACTTATTTTATCATTGTATACCAGTTCAGAACGTATCTCATATCGCATAAAATATGGATGAGTTTTTTGACTCATCGATTGATTAATCACATTATGCGCAAATGTAGCTTTTACGGAACAAAATTACATTTGCGCATAATGAGATTGATCAATCAATAAATTAAAAAAAACTCACTCTGTTTCAGAACTACATATTTTCAAAATATTTCACTGCAAGATTTAAAATATTTCAGAAATTTTTCATGAAATATTTCTGAAATACAAACATCATGTCCAGGAAAATCAAAGTTTTTAAAATATTATATTTTTTTTTACAATATTTGTACAATAGTTTTAAAATATTTTTGTAAAATATTTTAAAATGTTTAAAAAATATTTTTTAAATATATGTTATCAAAATATTAAAAAAAAATGATTTATATAAATATTTCATGCTGTGTGGGATTCTTAAAAAAAATAACAGACTATATTGAAACGTTAAAAACCATCGGTATTTCAATCGATCTTCTAACAGTTCCAACATTCATCACGATTATTCAATTTGTTTCGATTCCCTCGATTTCTGCATGGACCACGGGGTATCCATATGTCTTCTGAACGGGCCAGTAATACTGCAATATGCGCAAGAATTTTCGCCGCGCGCAAACTTCGTCATTACGTAATTAAAAAAGTTTCATAATCAAGCGGCCCGCGACCGGCCCATTTTCTCGGCGCGCCGATGGTTTGGTGCAACTTGACGCAGGGTATAGCAGCAACCGCGACAGTAGCATCGACAGCACGTGCTCGCCCGTTTGCGGGTTCTTTTTCATAAACAATATTGCACTGTGCCACGACGTTACGACATAATCCACGTCCGTCGTCGCGGGCAAGCGCGAGCGCGAGCGGTGGTCGGCTTTCTCCCGATACGCCGGCGGAAAAATAAACGAACGACTTCGCCATAATCGAACGCCAGGATAGCTTTACTGCTGATCAGTGTGACTTGCGATGATGAAGCGAGAAAAAGTCCGTTTTCGATCGGTAATTAATGAAAGGACGGATCCACAGTGGAGAAGCATGACGATTGACATGAGAAACACTTTTACTGTACTCGCAGAAAATGCTCTTGGGAAAAGTGAAGCCGCAATAAAATATCTTCTATTTGATCACCGCAGTAATTACTAAAGTATGCTTCAATTGGAAATAATTGCACAGGAGATACCCTAACGAGCGGGGATAAATAAAATTTTAATCACCGGGATGGCGTTAGGAACCTTAATTGTTCGGGGATATACGGGGTATACGGTAACGGTTACTTTATTATCTTGTAACCGGCACGTCTCGTTGTAAATAACCTCTCGGAAGATAATCGCATTCACGGAAAGGAGAATTAATAAGTGAGAAAATAGTCCGGGCGGAGCCATATGAGCTCGAGGAATGTGTACATATTATACGTATCCTCGAGTAGCACACAAATAAGAATAACGGTGCAAGTTACCGCTAATTTCTAGCGAAGCAAAAAATCGTTATAAAGTCAACATATTGTTTGAGCATGGATTTATTTCAGGTATCTAAGCTAAACATTTAATGTTTAATTTCTTAAATTGCTATGATATTACCGATTTTCAGAAAAATCAAAACGCTTAATTAATAGTTGCATTAATAATTTTTACTTATTAAGTGTTCAGCAAAAGTTATTATAATTAATACAATTATTAATCAATCGTTTTGATTTTTTTTGTTTAATCGAACGTAATGTTATGTCACAGAAATTTGAAAAATAAATTGTACGTGCAACAAATATCTTAATTGTTTGATAAAAATTAGATTTCTAAAAGCTCGCCTGAGGACAAATCAAAATTTTGATCATCAGCACTTTCATAGTAAGATAACCAAACTAACGATCGTATCAACGAGTAAAAAGTATGTCACACGTCCTTCATGCGACGTTGCAAGAACCTACTTCCGATAAATACTCATTTATTTTGCAAGCTAAATTTCGTGATCGACAAAAATAATGAAATAATTTATAATTGTTACCGTAAGAAGACGTATGTTCACAATTAACGCAACAATGGATCGTTTGAAGTACGTTGATGTTGAGTTACGTACAAATACATTGAAGAAACTGTAGAAAGCGATAAACTACATTGTATGTCTTATACAATAAAATTTATAGTGCGGTAGGAAGCGTCCGTAAAATATCTCTTATATGGACCCCCATTGGACCCTCATTGTGCTCTCCTCTCTAACGAACAATCGTTCGCACGGAATAGGAAGAGTAGGAAGACGATGGCGGCGCACCGACTTCACGACACATTAATCGCGCTAATTATACATGAAGCATAAGCCTCTTCTTAAGGGAGAAATTCGTAGGAGTCGTCCAATTTTTCATTCTGCGCCCACTCTTAAATAATAACTTTCGAATAGTTTCGCCAGCTATCAAAACATCTATCGCGTGTTATTCGCACATTGCACTTACGTAAAAATCTTGTAATGAAGCATACAGGGCTATTAATTATGTTGATATTAATAGTCATTTCGTGGAATTGATATACATAGAGAACCTATCAAATACATAATTTTTACATCGACAATTTTAATAAAACTAATCGAATAAACTCACAAGATTTTTTTCCTCAGTGTCCACTATGCCGATATTACTTCTGTATATAAGAATTGATCTTACACAATAAATTGGCAAAACGACGCGACTGATGGTTTACGGTCGAATAAATGTTATTTCCAGCCAAGAGTGAAATCATTTATTTCAAAGCCGGTTCTCACGTCTCGACGAAAAACTTTCTGATCGACTCGACCGAACGAATTCTGAGTGTTGCTCAATGACAGTTCCTAATCAAAATTAAAGTATTAGTTGAATTTCAAACAACTCGTCGAAGAAACGTTGTACGTGTATCGAATTTAGAGTAGCAGCAATTAATCGATAGGAATAACGGCAATTATTCTCATTATCGCTTTATTGCGCAAGCGAATGATCTACGATAAACGATACCGATTACTTCAATTCCGTGGTCATTGGAGCGTACGTTAAACCCTGAATGCAGGTGATAGAAGCTAATTTATTGTATGAATACCATCGTGACCGTAAGCTATTTATATATTTCATGTACTTATTCATTAAATTTTATTTTGTCTTAAGGAAGAAGTTAGACGTACTTCCTTTACGTAAATTGTTAATACACTGCTTATCGTGAATAACGTAAACAGTATCCTCGCAGAAAGCACATAAATGGATTATGGAAGAATTTCTAAATTCTAATAGGAGAAATCGTTATAGTGTTAGAACGGAAGCTTTGGAAATGCGATATACTGTCGAGATATAATAATTATAATATTTTAAATAAATTTAACATTTTTTTAAGTGGCAGAATTAAGAAGAAACATTATTAAGATGAATCACGTTTCATGGTTGCTTATTTTAAAAAAATAAAAAATTAATTCTAGTAAAATGTTCTTATAAACCAATTCTAATCTTTCTGTCCCAATATAATTTTATTTGACGGTATAACATTTCTTTGATTTATTTCTAACTACAATACTGTAAATTTTGTTTTATAATCTCTGCTATCTTTCCAATATTTCAAACTCCAAATCATTTTTGCAAGTTCAGATGCGTTTCTATATTTAAATATGAAGTCTTTTATAAATATATATTCGCAAAGAAAACGTCAGAATTCGCTCGATGCGTTTTTACTTCATTCCAGACACAGCTGCGCAGAATTTTGTTTTGGTCGTAGCGCTCAAAAATTTCCGATGCGACTCTGGCGTTCGTCCAAGCAAGTTCAACGTTTCATACTCCACAATCAGATAATAATCTAATTTACGAAAGATTTTTTTTTCACGCGCACGCACGATCAACAACTCTCATTGTAATTATTAACGTTTGTTCTGCATGCGTTTGTTTTGCACAATCGTATACACTTTCTACCTACAAGGCAAACAATGCTTGTAACTAATGCAACAAATACCCTTCCTTCGCTATGAATAGTAAGATTAAAATAGCGAGAAGCATTTTATTCGTGATTGATTCATTGATCTGACGGGTCGTAATCGAATTAGATCTATTTTAAGCAGATCTGCTTTACGAAGATATAATCGTCCTAAAATATACAAGGTGTGTCTGGCTTACAATTAGTCTATCTTTGTACTGCTCTGTTGAGAAAACAAGCAAAGTATGCTACAAAAAGTCTTTATTACGTACAAATATTTTTAAAATTTATTGCTTTAATATTTCACGAAATATATATATAAATTATTTATCTTTTAATTAAAAATTTTGCAAAACAAAAATTGTATTCATAAAATATATTGTTCTCAATATCTCTTGATATTTATATTATCTTTTTCTCTCACAAGTCGCTTTTTATGTAAATTTCGGCTTTGAAAAAAATTATTATCATAAAATCACACAATTAACAATACAACCATAATATACATATAATCTTATATTATTTCCGTTGCATCTTAATAATGCTCGTTAATGAGAGAAAGAACATTACAGTCTGGAAAAGCGAAAAAAATTTTCTTGTCAGAATTTCGCATTATCGCAATATGTATTCGCACTTTTTTAATTAAATATTCCTCTCGTTGCATTGCGTAGTCGGCATCAATGCATAATTTTTCTCGATCGCCGATTATTTCAATAATACGGTTCAGAGCTAGTATTCGCATAGCACGTATGAGGAAATGAAAGCCTGTTATGTTTCGGCATACTACATTTTTGAAGGCTATATTTTGTAACCACATCATAACGTAATATTTAGCATCGTTTGAAAAAGTTTGTTTATTATAATGGGAAAAAATGTATAAAAGTTTATGAATTATTACAAGAAATTAATTAAAAATATCAAAGTTAAAATTTCTTTTAAAATATTATTCTTTACTCTCAATTTAAAAAATAATATAAATGTCTCTCTCTCTTCATAGCTGTCTTTTTAAAATTAATATCCTGTGTCTAAGAATTGTTTTATTATTCAAGTTTCAATGAAAGAAGTTAAATAATTCATGAGATTGAGGACCTTTAAAGAATATTTTTTTACTACACTCGTGAAGTCCAATTTAAGAAGGCGAATCAATTGAGTAACTGGTACCATCACTTCCGGTGACCTTTAGTGGGCGTCGATGACCGTTACTTGCTGATCGCAACATAAAGTAATTAAGATAACGTTACTACTAACATACTTCACATGTATCTTTATAAAAAACATTTTGTCGAAAAATGTTTGATAAATGATAAAAATCGAAATACAAATCATAAAAACAAGTACAAATCGTACTTAGATTGCATCTCTTATTCTTGTAATGTACTCGTATAATTAATAAATTAAAGTTTCTAACGACATGGTAATTCTCCGTTACGCATTAAAGTTATGTTTACACGATATGTAAAAATTGCATATCTAATATAATGCATACATATATGTGCCACAGAAAATAGATAAATACAAGAAATAAAAGAGGTGATGAAAGAAAATAGTAAATTATATAACAGCATGATTACGAAATATACAGCTGCTAATGTATTTTGTTGGCTAAAACTTGTGTTGAATAAAAATTCATAAATTTTATTACGATCCTGGTCTAGTTTGCACAGCTTCCGGATGAAACCGATCATTGGAGGACTTCCCATACTGCCTGAGAACTCGTTCTTCGCGTTGTGATACAAACAAAAGGAACAATTACGAAAACTTGTGTAACTGAATAATGCAGTCTTGTATGCAGCAGGAGGTATCCTCTCTCTTTCTTTCCTACTTTTACAAAAACGATAAGAATCTGTTTGAGAACTGGAGCGCGATAGCGCGCTTAATTAATGCGAGCATGTACGGCACATTTCTGTACGGAAAACTGAGAAGAACGTAGGAATTGCGTGTATTTACATTCGAAAATCACGTGCCGTCTCTCTGCTTAATTAAAAGCGATAGACAGAAGAATATGCATTCGCATCCTGTTGCATATCTCACTTAGATCATCGTAATTAATTAATTTGTATTAATCAAATACCGGACATATTAATTTTACATAGTAATTTTATAATCTTATACAGTCATTGATAAACCTAATCTCAAATTGATTAAATTCGATGACTCAAATCTCATTAATAGCTAACTGTACAAGTCGTAACAAGTGTATGACCATTATAGTACATTCATGTTACTATTCAAGTCCATGATTGGTAATCTAATTTGGTACTGGAAGGTTGCAAGGTTACTTTCACCAGACGAGAGGAAAAAAAAGGAAATAAAATCTTAAGAGCATGATGCCATTACGGAGTGCGAATTATCGACGATCGAAACTTCGTAAAAATCAAGGCCATCTGTTATATCTACGAAGTAGCAATTTGTAGCAAATTTAACTCAATATTCAACAAACTTCACAAGTAAAAGTCGTGATACACGGATAGGTGCTACACGTGATATACGAGAGCTAAATGTGATGTGCGAGACCTAAAAATTCTAAAGAGATTTGAACCTTCAGGATATGAAAATGCGAACCCGTTATTATTATAAGAACACTGCAACAACTATCGCTCGCGTGATGGTCTAATATAAGTTATTAAACCAGAATATTAAACCGCATCGTGTACCTTCTTTGAAAAATTTTACAAGTGCTCTTTAAACTATGTGTTCCAGGAGCATCGATAGGCTATGTTAATTAGATATTCGCAACCGCTACTACAAAGTCACACCCGATATTACGTGATCGCGCATTTATATAACACCCGCATTATCCTTGCATTATATGGTTAGCAGTGGTGACAGCACAGAGAAAGTTCCTATTCGTTCCCATATGCTCAAGCACCTCTACAGTCTACGCGCGGTGCTAAGGCACTCCGCTTTGATTATGCTCGCCGATGCACAGTGCCGTGCGATTGTCATTCAATACCCCGAAGAATTCGACTAATATTTCGCAACCGTAGAAACCTCTCTGTCCTCTAAAACGCCTTGCACGAAAAAAATTGACGACAAAAAAATTTACAAAAACGTCGCGCAAAATCGAGATCTTTGACATTTCGATATAAATGAGCAATATTTTATAATTATAATTCATAATTAATTGTATCCCATATACGCATACTGTAATTTTAATAAAATTATTAATTCCTTATAGATTATATATTAACATTTTAATAAAATGATAAATTAATATAGGGGAACATGGTGTTCCTTTGACCGGTTGTATCTTTAACCATTTGAATTTATAAAAAATCTATTGCATATTTTTAAAAGTAAAAATATGTAGTTTGTAGTACGAGTACCAGAGGTGTTTTATAACTTATAACTATAACAATGAATAGAATTATACTCCTGTGAAAAATCATTTATTGTTTTCAAGCGTTCGAATGAAGTAATTTCAAGAGGTTTTTTATCTCATAAAATGTATATATATTCTATCTTATGTTTCCTCTTTTTAAATTTTATCAAAAAATAATCTTTAAAATTAAATTAATTGGAACACGGATCAATTTATTAATTGAATAACAATTATTGTATTACATAATTGATGTAATTAATTTTTATTTGTTACAGTGCCAATATGCGGGAGAAACGATGGCTGCTGCTGCTCGCTCTGTACGGTAAGCTAATTTCTATAGAATCTAATGATTTTTTTTTTCTTCGTTTCTCGACGATCATGATTCCCCGACACTAAACGGAGCTTGTCAGCGGAACTTTTACTCGATTTCTATTATTTTTTGAAATCCTGTTTAACGTTCCGCAGAAGAAAGAATCTCTTCCCTTGTCCATCTCGCAGTCCGCTGTGATGTCGAAGTCCTTAGTATTTTTGGACTTTCCACAGCTGCGGAGGAATGTCGAAGAGACAGTGGACGACCTTCTACACCCGAGAATTTTATATCGCACGTAAATCAAGTCTCAACGCAACTCCTCGTACAATACAAAACAGCGACTGAAATAGCCTTCCATAATAAACAAATGAAATTGAACAAGACAATACAATGAGGAGTTCTATTGATATTAGCGCAGATAAGACTCGGCAGCTATTTATAATATTTTAACATTTTGTGTATAGAAAAGCAATTAATTTAGAAAACTAAAATATATAAACTTTTCTTTCACGTTTTGTTCTCAATGTGAATGTTAATTAAAAGTTAATTAAAAAATTTTTCCTGAAATTTTAAAAAAATAATGGATTACTTATATTAAATAGTCCATGAAAATTAAATATACCGAGGACAAAATGGTCCCCATCATCCGAGAAACGACAGATTACTCTTTATTTAAAAATTACATCAAACACATTTGATATTCGTATTGCGATTCATGGCTACGTGCGATTCGCAAAAATGTTTTACAGAAAAGTTGCACGAAGAAAGAGGGATCTGTTGTGAATGCTAAGAGGTTTCCTTTGTCGCGAAGCATGAAATATGTGTAATCTTGAGAGTCCAAAAATTCCGAATAAGATACTTGGCAAATACAAACATTAACGTCATCCGTCTTAGTGGCGAGAAATAAAGCTCAAATCCAATAAAGACAGAATTTCATGGCTGCCAAGAAAAATTGCGTCGTGGCCGTTTGCTAACGCGTGTAGTCGCTATCGACCTGTTCTCTGTCCATAATACTCATTAGAGCGGTTTATATCAGTCACGTGACACCGTGTGTTAGTATTTAGAATGCTTTCTGACATTTTCGCCGGTTGAGCAACATTCAATTTGAGATCTTTAACCACGTTTAAAATCATGAAATAATTTAAACTGCTGTTCTTAGAGCATCGTAAAACTTTTACGATAATGAGTGACGCTATATTAATCTTATAGTGATGAACGCAACGTTCACGACTAACATCTGATCGTTACGCATCAACGTAGCACGTAAAACTTGCACGTAAATGCGTTTCGTGTCGCATCATAATTTCTTAATCAAGATTATCGCCAAGGCGAAAGAAAATTCCGTCACCGGCGTCACGCCCTTCGAGGGAAGAAAATGTCAGATCATTCCCATTCGATCGAGACTACGCGTCGCCGTCAGACAATTGAATGAAGCAATTTGTTTATACGCCGACATAGAAATAGCGGTAACGATTTCGTCATGAAAAACCGACTTATCGTATAACGTTTACAAAGAGGGAGAACGCCCACGTTTAACATTTCCCACAAATGGAATGCGAGCGTGTTCCCATATAATTCATTTTTATGCAACTCCAACCCGTACGGTGCGGTTCTTTATCGATCGCAGTCTGGAAAAGTATGATCCCGTTATACGATCGCCGGGCCTACAGTACATTTTCAACATCACATTCGAGGACATCCACTTTCCGGTCCATAAGCCGCGTTCACGTTGTCGTGCAACCCTAATTGATTCAACGAAGGCGCGAACATGTTTTTACGTATGCTCGACAATCGTCTCGAAAATAACGGAAGCAAGATATAAGAAACGTATGAACAGCGTAAAAACAGCGATTGTAAAGTCCTATAGAAATTATTGAACGGTTACCTGGCTGACCGTTTTCTATTTCCAAGTTTTATTAATTAATCAAGTAAATACGTTAGCGGCAGAATTTATTTATATCAATCCTTACTTTTCTCTGTCTTCGAGAAACTAAATCCGATACATTCGCAGCGTGTGAATTATCGATTGCATCCATCTATAAAGATATATAACGTCGGGAGATAAGCCTTGTATAAGAAAGTAAAACAGTTCTGCCTTAATTCGCGCTTCATGGACTATTCATACCTTGCATCTTAATTTCTCCAGCTGCTAGTTCTCAAAATAGCCTTGAACTACTTCAAAACAGTCGCAAATGTGATTCAGGAGCAAGGCTTTATGAAGCCATTAATAATTAGAGACAGTATTTATATATATAGCATCTCTCGTTTATTTTAGAGCAAATTTAATAGACAGAGATAGAAACAATGAATTTGACTAAAATAAGAAGTCATGAATAAAAACGAATGAAAGAGATAAATATACGAACCTACGGAGTAAAAATGAAATTTCCATAATTGATTTAAGATTAACGCAGCGTATTATGAGCTTGTAACATATGTGACTCGTACATTGTACATAAATCAACAAAACATAGAAAAGGAACGATCAATTGATTCGACAGCCTTGATCCGTTTAAGAACAATTACCCAACCAAATGCGCTCGCTCGGCGAGAGAAAATTGCAACACTTATGTTGGGTTCTCACCACACTCCGCGTCTAAGTTTTGCAACGCCGACGCTTCTTCGCGATTTACGCAATTCGATGGCCTTTTTCCTTAATGTATCAGAAGACTCATCGAGGCCATCGATACTCCTCAGGCGAGCAAACCGAACTATTTTTACCTCGGACGTGCGTGATTAGTAGCGCAACTGTAGAAAGTTATGACTTCTTCCCACGCTATCTAATGATTATTACATATACAATTTTTACGTTTTGAATAACAAGATTGCTTTTTCCAGGAATTCTATTGGCCCACGCTGTCTGTGCAGCACTCAAGACCAGGCCAAAATTTAAGATTGCGACAACTTCCACAACGACGACCACCAGTACAACCGAGGAACCTCAAGCGGAAGAAAATGGTCAGGCGAATTCAGAGGTGTGTGTAAAAGACAACAATGTTTAGAACAGATCACAAAGTAGTACAATTAATTCAATGTTATTTAAGGGTATTTGATAAATCAATAATTATATAAATCCTAATATTATGTTTTCAAATTTGAGCACAATTTTGCAGCAACTAAGAACCGATGTACAATCTTAGATCAACGATTACAATCAAAATAATTTTGATAAATTCAATTTTGGATTTTACATAAATACAGTAAAAAATATTTTGTACTTATGTTAAATTTAACAGAAATTTTCCATCTACACTGTTAAATCTATAGTGTCAAATTTAACCTAACGTGAGTCGCCACTGCTCCTACTAAATATATCGTTATTTTTTACCAAAATGATAGTTAATTTGACACTATACAGTGTCACTATATAGTGTCAAATATAACTATTGTTTTAGTATAGTTAAGTTAAATTTGACACTATAGATTTAACAGTGTATGTATTATAGATAGAAATAAAAAATGTATTTCATATGTACACTTCCATTATCGAACTGGAATTATACATCCTTATTTCAAATCGTGCAATCGTTCAGGTGGCACGACGTAGGCGAAACATAATCCTTTATCGATCGTTGCAAAACCGACGCCGCAGTCACGATGATCGTGTACCAAACGAGTTCTCATTTCGCCAATGCTTCTTCGCGAATAAAAGGAAATGTCACGAATGCAACACGACGTAAATTAACCGGTAATACATCTTGGAAGCAAGGAGCTCGTTGATCACCGTGATAATATGATAAACATCGCGTGTCGCATTCCAAATCACGAAGACAGCACTATGTAAACTTCTACGTCGCGTAAATCCGGTTTAACACCGGGACTCATCCGTATCTGCATTTACGAAGGCGCCGTAACGCTTTGATTAATGTATGTCGGCGTCAAATCAATTAACGCTCAAGTAAACTCACACTCGACAGGTTCACCTTCGTACACAAACGAACAAATATGACATCATATCGAACTCGAGTGCTCATGAATATCGTATCAAACTCGAATGCTCATCGCTAATCATTATAGCACGACGCAGCGGCTTCTTCAAGCGTGAAATAACTTTTCTACAAGATACCGGTCTATCGGACGCGCTTTTCCGTTCACGATACACGGAAACTGTCATTATAGGAAAATCGGTATTGAACCGAGGGCTCCGTATTTCCCGTAGGAAATGAAAGCCATTTTATGGGATTTGATATAATGATATATTTGTAGTAAATTAATTTCAAATTTTTCAAAAATTGTCTTTAACATTATTGGAGCCATGACACACAAAAAACTTAAGCAGTAAGGAAATCAGTGTTGGATTTGCTACTGCTTATGTCATGGGACCTTACGGTCTCTACTGTGACTGGTCAATTTGCTTACTGTTTACTGGTTAAATTTTTGTCATGGTCCTTTGTTAAAATCGCGAAAAAACTGTAATATTTATTTTACTTTCCAGACGACAACAATCGCGATCGAAACTAACGGAACGACTGGGCATACTTTAACGGGAATTCCACAGATCGACTACATATGGGATCCGAATTTACCGCGCGAATTAAATGGCTATAATCTCAGTGATTATCCATTCTATAATAGTATACCCGAGGATATCGATTTCAAATGCGACGGCTTACACGACGGATTCTACGCCAGTGTGCCGCACAAGTGCCAGGTAATTAAAATTTAATTGAAGTTAATTATAGAAATAGTATCTAGTCGGGAAAATAGCAGCGGTATCTTTGGAAAGAAAGTGAAAAAGTAATACAAATTTCTAACGTCGAATGATGTCCATTTATTAAAACATTATTAAAACGAGATGCTGCTACGTATGCAATTTTAAACAGATAATAAACTAGAATTACCACTTCGTTAAAAAAAAGATGTCAATTCAAATACGGCAAGAGGGAAATCAGTTGTCGCCTGAATGAATTCTGAAGAAAGATCTTCCAATGTTTCCATCGCGTAATAAACAGGTGTCAATGATCCGAGAGCGTTACCTTCTAATTTCTAATGTAGACGGAAAACAATCATCATTACTCGATTCCGGTGATCGGTCGATGCCATCTATGAAAGCTTGATTGATAAGTGTTGACATCGGCACGGACAACCACGAACGAAAGCGAGTTCTCGGGCAAGACGCGAATGCAAAAAATGCGTATCAATTGAGCACACTTTTACCAATCATCGCATCGTTGAGAACGATCGTTTCACCGCGAATCTCAGCATGAACCCGAATCACGGGTTCAGCAAATAAATACGACCGATTGAGAAATCATCGTTGCAGATTCGCGTCGTTTGAATGAAACAAAATTATATAGTTCTGGTGTAATTACCGTATAGACAGTAAGCAGTAATTATTGTATATCTGTGTATGGCAAACGTGAGGCATGAGTAATATTTATTATACAAAATCAAAAAGATTAACATCGCGCGCGCTGCAACTAAAATCATTACCGATTTTTTATACATTCTCGCTCGTATGACAAAAATAATCGACAAAGAGATAGATCTTGATAATAGTCGTGTAATTGTACGACTAATCGAAAATTTGTCATAAACATAAAACTGCCATCTATTATTGCCATGTATAGCCATATAATGTATCATTGCTATGTATAGCTTATAATAACGTATAATATATCATTGCGATTAATACGTTGATAAAATTGAGGTAGTTGTGTCTTTCAAGGAGCGCCAAATAATTGGTAGGTACACTGGAAAAAAAATACAGTCAATTTTAATAAATATTTAGTTCAATATTGCCAACTAAACATTCACTTATAGTAAATAAATATTTGTTCAGTAAAAGGAATGATTGTTAAATCAAATTAATGTTTCTTGTATCAAATAAATATATCTTTATATTTAATAAATATTTAATTGGCAGTATTGAATGAAATATTTGTTAAAATTGATTATATTTTTTTCAGTGTACACGGTTAATTTTTCACTATTGTCTATTGCAAGAGCAACAAACCAGAAATCAATATCGAGAGTGAAAAATCTTTTTTGCCGGTCGCATTAACAAGGTCACCGTGGAAAGAAGCCGAGGAAGAGGACTTTCGTGGTCTGTTACGCTTCCCGTCCCTGACCGTTCCGCGATTTACGTGCGCGCGAACTCCTAGAATTGTGAAAGCGATTGCAAAGTAGCCCCTTTCCGACCGGACTCGGCTCGTTTTCTTATCGATCATTTTCGCGGGACTGCAGAACGAATGGAGCATTGTCATGCAAATGTAACGAGCAGGGTCGTCGGCCGGGATGTGCTCCACGCAGCGTGTCGTAGAAAAAAGGACCGTCGGGAAGATCGGTCATCCTGTGTACTTTGCGAAAGATTTGTCGCGGAAGAGAAATTGGGAAATGAGCAATTAATTCGTCACTGGCTTCCCGGAAATCACCTGCGATCGCTTAGATTATTTTCTAATCTTCCCAGCCTCGGATAGAATTTACAATTGTAATGAATCCTGCTAATTAATATTCCCGAACGTGATCGACGTAACGTTGTTAACGTTTGCGGGGACAATAACGCTCATAACTCACGATATTAAGGATACAAAAAGATCATATACGGAAACGCTCGAGTAAAGAAAGATGCGTACTGAATAATTCTAACTCTAGTTCATGTAAATAATCGTGATTTATTTTCTGCATTCGCCATAGGGAAGTCTCGACCAACATTTTACCGACTTTCCACTTTGCAATTTTTCACAAAGTTGAAATTATCTGAGATCGGAATCTCCGAAACGTGCAGTATTATATATGATTCATTAAAATAAATTCAATCAATAATTTTGTTCCACAATATTAATTAAACTGGTTCAATTTTTAATTATAAAATCTGGAAAATAAATTGAAATAAGGATAAACTTTTAGTAAAATTACAATGATTCTAACTGTACCGTATTGATAAAATTACTCCATGCCACGTACGTGCGTTAGACTCGTTAGACGCGCGATCGGACATTCGATGATCGTCTGACATTTATGTACATGTTACGAGTTGAGTAAGATTCATGATCTATTATTGGCAAGGATCAGAGTTAGCTTCTACTTTTTACGAAGATCTTACAATCAGTGAAACGCTGCCGGACATTTATTGAAAGGATGTGCTCTGAATGATTCTAGGTAATTCTCCTAGATAATTCTACGGCATTTGTACGTTCCAGATAATACCGCACACAGACATGAGTTCTTTTTCATTCGTGATCGTACCGTAGAATGCACGTTTATGCGACTCCGTGCAATTATTCGCACTCGCACATTCACGGCCGTCGTGTGAAAGCTACGTCGGTGGCGTGTGCGGCAAGATCGCCCGCGTTCGTTCTCGATGAAAAGTGTGCTGAAATCATCGTGTCGCCAACGTTTCGTTACTCCGAGAAGACGGTCAATTTAACGAATCGTGAGCGAGATTCGCGCGGTAGGCGATCAAAAAGAAAACGACCGAGACGCCTTCAAAAATCTCGAAAGTCTGACACACGGCGTCGATTTACTGCCCGCTTTCACCCATCGATCGCGATTCGATTTCGTAAACGTCCAACGTAAAAATCTATTCTGTATTCTTAATGACTGTCGCAATTAACAGCGCCATTTTTATTGATACGGTAGACGTGTCGCGATAATTCTAATATTGCACATATGTCCTCCTCAAGGTCTACCATCATTGTCTCTTTGGCACTCGCTATGACTTCCTGTGCGCCAATTTCACGGCGTTCGACCAGAAGACCTTCATCTGTCACTTCGTATCCGAGGTCGACTGCGCTAATTCCAAGAAGTATTGGCACAGAAACGATGCTCTTTACCAAGTTACTACAACTACGACGACTACTACGACTACCTTGGCGCCAGTCACTGTGCCGACCAGTCGAACTCCTGGACGTGATCGGATTCCACCTAGAAGAAGACCTCCAGCGAGAAGAAGACCGTATGATTATTACGAGGAAGATTATTATGACGATGAGTACGATCGCTCGCGAGATTTTATCGGCCGAGACGACTACGAGTACGATGATCGGAAGTACAGGCGGGACCGGGATCGTGAGTTCAGGGATCGGGATCGCGATCGTGACTTCCGGGATAGGGATCCGCCAGCGCGCGGTAGAGACGATAGGGATCGAGATACCGCTAGGGACAGATATCCGGCAAGGGGAAATAGAAGGGACCCACCCAGGTCGAGGGATCCGCTGGAGGATGACTTGAGACCTCGGGGAAGAAATCCGGATCAAGGTATCAGATCTACATCGAGAGAGGCAGAAGATTCAGATGTATACGATAGACGCCCGGAGACGAGAAACAGGGATACCGATGAACGAAGATATTCCGATAAGAGGTGAGAACATGCTGATGTTGATCCTATCGAAAACCACTTCGACATATCTTATATATGCAACACTTTTATAGATACCGTATTGTTCGAACGATACACGCTTACGAAACTTGATATTACATTCTGTTCACGTCAGATATAGAGATGATTACGACGATAAGGAACCTGCAGCACCTTCGGCGAGTGCGTCGTCTAATACGGAAGGCCTGGTGAAGCCGGCTGCACCTAGTACTTCGGTTTATTCGAGGCCAAGAACACCACCAAAGATTAGACGGCCAGTACCACTTTCGGAACAAGATAAATATGCGTATAAAACCACTCCTACGCAGCCAACAGGTAAAATTTATCCAACTAAATAATTTCCAACAATGGAGAGAGAGAAGTTAGTAAATCGTTTTTAAAAATCAAATTATGATTAAAGAGGAGCCACGACGGCGACCAGCAGATCTAGCAGAGGATGACTATTACGATGACGAATTAGAGGATGTCAGACCGAGCAGGAGGCCGCTCAGAAGAAGACCTTCGTACAGGGATAGAGACAGAGATAGAGACTTCTATGAAACTCGGGATCGGGATCGGCCCCTCAGGTAAGGTAACGTACACAACACCGATAAAGTTATATTCAAACTAAACTACTAAAAAAAAGCTCATATTCATAAATTTTAGTATTGCTTTAAAGAAAGAATAACTATCATTGTGATTAAAGCAAATATCATAATAAATCACTAATTATATTTGATATTCATTATTCGATTATATTTTCTCTTAATTACATCCAATTATATTCATTTTAACGATAACATCAAGAAACACATCATTGACATATAAATTATTGATAACATATTTTACTATCAAAATTTCCGTATAAAATTCTAAAATTGCTTTCTCTTTATAACAAATATAAAAACGCAAGGGTGTTGTGAAAATCAATCTACGAAAGTTTAATGCAATCATTGAACTTCATAATCATTAACAATAATTAATATTATAATTAATGATAATAATAATTAATTTTTTAGAACTCGTTATCATTCACCACCGGAAGAAGTACGACTCAGAACGCATCAGGACCGCTCGAGGGATCGTTACTACGATCGAGACAGGGATCGAAATAGGGATCGAGCTCTCGAGCGTGGAAAAGATCGCAGTCCTGAGAGATCCTCAGATCGCGATTCACGAGGAAGGTCGCAAGATTCTGAAAGACAAGAACGACCATACTCGTCACGGGTTCTCGATCGCGAGAGAGAAGCCGAACGATCGCGATCCTCCTCGAGATCAAAGGATCTATCGGATACCACTGAAGCATCCAGAAGACCCAACTCGTACGATCGAACAACCGAGAAGGCCACTACTACAACCACTAGTACCACAACAACTACGACGACTTGTTTACCAGAACAGCTTATTCGTAAACCTGAAGAAGTCTCTAAAGACGCGGTGACCGATCGATCGGAAAAGCCATCTTATCCGGAACGACCAACTAGACCTATTCAGACTCAAAGTGGTCATGTGGTGAGCGATACCGAGAATTATCACAGAAATTTGTCCGAGAATTCTCAGAGATCAACTCAGCAAGTGGATTACCAAGATAGAGACATAGAAGGTAGAAACGAACAGAATCATCAAATCGCGTATCCTGACGAGTACTCTTCCGAGTATTACGACGAGCCATTGGAAGAGCCACCGTCTCCTCCTCCACCTCGAACCACCGTTCGAATCGTGAAGAGGCCTTTCCTACCGTCTCGAGGCGGTAATCCCAATCCAAGAGGATTATCACCGGTCGGCTCTAAAGCACCGCATTCGTCTAGAAGAGATGAAGAAACAACAACTGATCATCGAAGCGCTTTAGGCGAGAATGACTACAGGAATTATTACATACAAGAGGAACAAGAAGATAATAGAAACATTAACCATCAGGAACCACCTCTGCGATCGGATAATAAGCAGACGTATGACGCTTACAAAACCGTTCAAAGCGATCTTCAGAAGAAGCAACGTCAGGAGGAGTATGATAGCGCAATATCCAGACCAGCGCTACGAAAACCGATAGAGAAGAACAACGAGGAGGAAGTCTCGAGAGACCCAGAAGATCTGTCGAACTCCTCCAAAGAATACTCCACTCAGAATCAATCGTACGATTCGCGTAAGCATCAAACCGAGAATCTAACACCTAAATGGATAGAAAATTATTCGAGCGAAAAGCACGCGAACGTCGGCAATGTGCAGACATCTTCGGGTTCCCCGATTCGCAGCAAGGTGAGACTTCCTCCCGTCGAGACCACGCCAAACATCTACAGCTCGACGTACAGGAACGAGGACGTTCAGGATCTGCCATCGGGACCAGGTAGCTACAGAGCAAAGCAAAGAATCAACGAAGTAACGCATCGCCTTCAGGATATTCCCGAGAGCGAGTACGATGTTACTCTGAACGACGCCCTGACGCCGACGTTGGTTCAGGAAGCTAATTTGCCGAGCGGATTCGTTCTACCTCTTCACAGACAGCTCGGTAGAGACACCGTGTTACAGCCTTCCGAGAACAACTACAAGCTCTCCAGGCCGATCAATCAGCAGCAGCAACAGCAGCATCAACAAAAATCGTTCATTCCGAATCAGTTCCTACCGAATATCAGTAATAACGATCGGAGTCGAGCGGTGTATTACAGGACGCCGGAGGCTATACAGATCAGCGGAGCGCAATACAGACAGCAGAGACCGTGGCAAGATTATACGGCGTACTAACAAAATATACACCGTAATGTACGAGTGTTACGAGGAAGTGTTTAAGATTTCACGAGGAAGTGTTTGAGGCGTACATCTTGCTTCAAAAGAGGGCGCTAAACGACTAATTTATACTGCCACCGAACAACTTAGGAAAGACACTTTCATGGAAGAGAAACACTGCGTTCTTTTATGAAACTGGCTTTCCAAACGGACCCATCGCGTTCGATCTTTAGCCCTGTTGCAATCAGATCATCAGTGTCTTTCATTCCAAAGAACGCGCGAAGCACTCTGAGGGTCGCGCCGCTCTGAGGGTAGAAAATAATCTGCGGATGATTCAGTTAGGTGTTAATAACTCGCGGGACTTCGAGATAAATTATTGCAAATTAAAAGATTGGAAAAAACATGAGATTATTGTCAATAGATTGTTGTCGCGAAGTGGCACTACGCCACGCCTTTGGAAAAGAAACTACAATCCGATAGTCAGACACAGAGAACAATGAGATATCAATCATCCTGATACTCATCGATACTTATTTACGCGTACTGCGATGAAAAGCAAAGGCAGGATTAATGTTCAACGATATAACACCGATCACAGATAACTCGTTCTGAGATCTTCGCTAGAGAAATTCTGAATAACTAGATCCATTTAAAATGATGTAGCACTACACAAATGCTGTAGCATGTCATATAATAAACTCGTTTCCCTTCTGAACTAGCAACGTGATGCAATTACAGAACTTAAAACGTGATACATTCTAATAACAATGTAATTTGCGATATTAATGTCATTCATACATAAATCGAAATCGTCACTGAAGTTTCAGAGGTGCTGAAAAAAATTTCCATTTTTCTTAACTATAAACAAACTTGTAAATAATTGTGTAACTCTATATGCTATGCACGTTCGTTAAATTGCGATTCAAAGTATGTGGTCTTTTATGAAAAAAAAATTATATACATTAAGTTCTATCGTCGAATTCGATAGCTATTACTAGCGGATAAGTCTTCCTGAGCGTATATCTTGTCTTAAAGCTATGTCGATATATTTACGTATGATATAAAAAGAGTGAGAAAATATACTTACTTGTTATTCATTGCTCCTCTTTACATTTTGATAGCTGTAATATGCAAATATAGCAATAATATTTGAAAATGTTCAGTTGCAGAATTTTTGGAGATCTTTATTTTTATTTGTACTTTATAGTACAAATGACATAAATTACACAACGGAACATCTGCCTCTATTTATAAGAAATTCATAAATACAAGGTGGAGTAGAGAAATTCGTAAAGATAACCAAATATAACTTCGTACTAAAGTTTAAAGCGACAATTGTTTTCAAATGACTTTAAATAATGCTGTTACTTACACTGCCTGTAATGTGCAAAATGTATACAGAATGTTTTTGAAAGATCTGAAATTTACTTGTCATTAAAGCAATTATTGTACATTTAATTTCTAAATTAAAAATTGTAAATTAATTTTTTGAAAATTTATTATTGGTATCTTCGCTTTATTGGCCTAATCGAAGTTTTTCGAATATATCAACGTCAACTTTTTTATCTCTAAAAGTCAGTAGAATAAATTCTCAAATTTTGATCAGATTTTTCAGAAACGTTCTATATGAAGTAATAGAACTGTATCAAACATTGGTATCAGCAACAGTATGTATTATTTACATGGAACATACAATGGAAAATATTTCATAATTAGATTATTCATTGTGCCAAGAAAATGCAATCGATCAACAACAAAAATTCAGTCATATAACATAAAATACATCACAGAGCATGATTGACAACTTAACGGAGCCACGAATACACAAATTGTTGTAAATATGTAGTTCTTTGACAGAAAAAGAAAGAAAACACTTGAACATACGCTATCTTGATAAGAAAGCGATATTCAACAAATACATATAATCTATTATGATTTTGTATAAACGTGGCTATAATAGTAACAGGATATTCAGTCAATAATAAAATGCACTGACGTAATAACAAATGAGTAGACAGTACTAGCCACACTTTGGATCGATAATAAATGTGAGTTGTCGCTGTATTAAAACTAATGCAATTATAGTAATTCGCCAGTACCACTCGTCGTTCTCAGATTTGTACTTGCGAACTATAAAAATATCAAATCTAGACGGCGACCAAAGTCACTATTATACACTGAACAGTTGCTACGATCTTTTCCGAGTTTTCTAATGCGTAGATTCTGTACAAAAATGATAGAATACAAGAATAGGATACGTATATATAATATGTATAATTCTCGAAAGCTTATTTTATTAATCTTTTACGAGCTAAAGCTCGCATTTGTCATAAACGGTATATAGATAATACATCTTTCAATCACAATTAGATTGAATTATTAGGAAGAAATTGTTGTTGGCAAGAGTATGCAGTTCCGTATATATCGTATTTACAAATTTTATTATTTTACAGAAATGTCGAAGAGATTAAAAAACAAAATCATCTTTTTGGTATAAATGCAATCGCTTTCAAATTTCCTGCAGTTTAAGTAAGTACTAATTTAGATCCACATAAAAATAATAAAGAGTTTATTTGGTATTCGTCTTAAATTTATATATCAGTAATGGATTAATAGAAAAAAAAAATTGTATTATTTGTAAATCGGAAAAAAATATTTATAGTAGTTATATTAAATATCTAAATTTAAATATCCTTTTAGATGCTTAAATTTAATTATTATTACAGAGATCAAAAAATTAATCGTAATTTAAGAAAATTTAAAAGAGATTTCGGCGTATTAATCACATTACTTCATCAAATATTATTGTAAAAGAGAATAGACGTAATCCTATTCACAATAATGACACACAACATTTAATATAAACTTTCCTAAATTCCAGCTATAGCGAGGATGGTGATAAAAAAAACGATCACCTGATTATTATACACCTATTAATATAGTATATAAGATTTACTGACCAGCTTATTTTAATATCAATGTAAAAAATTATGCTCTCAATGAATGCTTAGAATTATCATAAACATAGTCTATTATGCTTTATATTTCTTAATCAACCATCACATATAAATATAGATTCGGCAACTAGCGTGAGAGTAACAATGCTTTTACATCCTCGATGGATAAACATTGAATTTTGCCAAAAATATTTCATTTTTTGGAACTGTAAATATATATAATTATTACAATTATGTATGCAATTATACAATCATTATACTTATGTAAAGTATATATATTTATATATATAATATTTGTATGTCCTCGACATTAAGTTGACAATCGATGTTTAATAATGGCTGCGTTCAGTAGAACTTTTAGTTTGCAACTGTTGGAAGTTTTTTTTCGCATTGAATGGATTATACTTTTAGATCTAGAAGAATGATCCTATCTCAGCAAACAATCATAAAATGTTTGTAAAATTGTTGTGTTCTGCTGAACGCAGCCAATCTATCTTCGGATTGATAATAAAAGCATAATTACTCGCGCAAGTGCATCTTTACATTTGGCCTCGTAATTCATTTTCTTCTCCCGCCTCTTGTACACCTAGTAGATATACTTCCCTGCTGATACTTGCACGGAATTACGTGGTAACGATTCCTAAAGGAATCAAAACAAGTGTCACCAACCGAATATATATATATGTGTGTGTGTATTCCCGTATCAAAGTCCACACTACAGCCTCGTCACTGTGTACGTTCTGTCAACACACAAGCATATACTGCACCTATTCAAGTTTGATCATTTGGTACACGCGGCCTGTGTGTGTGTGCACCTCTATAATTCTCCCTTACATTTTATTTATCATTTTTTTTACGCTATCGGTGGATCGTCGTCGTCATCGTCGTCTCTCGTGACTATGACATTGCCGTAACGATTGTGACGATACTGTCGAAATCGTTGTAGCCATTTATACCGTCTCGCACCAAAGTACAGTAGTACACCGACTACTATGAGGAAGGTGGGTATTAGCAGACCGGCGGCTACAGAGCTACCTAAATCAAATTGATTGAAAATTTAGTTCGCTGTTGACATTAGCTACTTTGATTAACTATGAGGGTCGTTCTTTTTCTTCCTCTTGTTTCTTTATCGTAGTCAGTAAATGAATAATAGGCAAGTTAAACAGTATTATCTAATCATGAGTTAAGACGCTCATAAGGTGATCTTAAGGTTGATTGCATATACTCGGAATTTGGGTCTTATCTTCAAAAGTATCGTCAAAAAATGATAAAAGCGATTGTTAGAAAAACCAGTGTCCCTATTTTTTTTCATGGTAAAACTTATGATGAAGAACAAACAAACATTCAGCAGCGGATTACTGCGTTTCCCGGTGTACACGTACCTCCTGACTCGGACCTCTGCTCTGGCTTGAGGGTGGTAACGTCGACATTCGCCATCGTGAATGTAACCCTAATGCATTCACCATCAACAAAATGAAAATCTCGTTGACACTCGCACATCTGTTTGCCATTGCTGATTACACGGCACCTCTGATTTTTACCGCACTGCTCGCTGAGTTCCGAAGTGTTACACGATTTCGATGTGTGTACATCGTCGTTGCTCTCTGAAAAGAATCACCGTCAATACTTTAATGGTAAATGAATCACTGTCGATCCAGAACATCCAGCATTCTTTCAACTTGCATTCGATAAACTCGCCAGATCTCCGCTTAATATTCAACGCATTGCTATAAGCATCGAACGAATTAAAAAAAAAAACAGAATACTATATTTTAAAGGGATACTTATATCGTTTATGAAAAATTGCGAAAATTTCAAGAAATAATTGCATTTATTGTTGAATATTTATGAGTATTATACTCTGTAATATACCAGTACGACACAACATTGATATACCGGCGATATCAAAATAGCTCGGAAAATAAATATTTATTGAGAAAGCAACAAAGATATTACAAAAAGATAATAACTAATAGCACGAGTAGTCATGTTTAAGTTGGATGTAATCCAAAGTCAACAAAATTTCTGTATGTTGATCTAGTCAACTAAAAATATTTGCTGCCATTGTCTGATGGAACAATAAGAGATTCGCTTCGCTTCGCTCGTTCGCTGCTAAAATAATGCTAATTCAATTCATAATCGTTAAAGCAACATAAATAATATTCAAATACTGCATATCATTTCAAAATTATAATTGTTAAGATAACATTTAAATTTTAATCCAATTATAAACATGACAATTTTGTGATAACAAATAAACTGGAAAAGAGAGTGAGACTTAAATCTCATATTCTATTATTATATAATATACAGATGACTCTCTGAGAATTCTAAAACACAATTAATCATTCTATCTATAGTATAAAAACAGTCATTGTTTCAAAACACAATAAAATGTTATAAATAAATTCTGCATTAAATAAAGAGATTTTGTGAATTACGTATCATTCGAAAGCTTTGTTCGAGACTGCTTTGGAGATTGCCTGTAATCTTGAAGAGATAAAGTCACATAATTCAAAACAATACGACAATACCTCATATAAAAGTAAATCGATAATTACGTGCAACATGTGAGACTTAATCGAACGCGCTACGTTTCTTATCTGTCTCGTTATCATCGTCCAACAATTCATTATTTCATCCGAACAGAAGACACAAAGAGACACGAGGATGAATGGCATTTTCGTAACTCCATCGAGCCCGCGTGACGCATGATTGGCTGAATCAGTTAATAGAGATGAATTCGTTTTATCAACAGCATATATGGGGGGTTAACCGCACTGAGGCTGAGTCAAGCGTATTATGAGACTTATTTTTGATTTAAATAACTGTTGTATTAATAGGTGTTGTATTAATTCTATAACGTCGTCCTACGTGGCTTCGCTCGTTGAAACATCACGGAAATGTACACGTCATTACATAAATTGTCGTCAATAAAGAATAACGTGTGTCCGTAAAAAAAATTTTACGTTGAAAAATAATTTCTCGTATGTCAAGATTTTATCTTCGCGAATAAAATTAACATTACATCTCCGGCTGTACGACTTTGCAATGTCGACAATTTATGTCGCCCGATCGTAAAGCGCGTTGAATATAATCACGTAATTCAGACCGGCAGATTCGCTGTCGGTGTAGAGTTTCAACGGTTTCAGTGTTTCGAGATATCATATTCGATCCATTTATTACATTCTCGCGGCATACAATACGGACCACTTTTCCGCGATAACGTCGTAAAATCGGATCGTTCAAGTGAACAAAGAGTCTGTTCATCTCTCTTTCATGAAGTCTCACAGCAGGCAATCCGCCGTTAAATCGTACCAGAATCGAAGGAGAATTCCATTCAAAAGGATATTCCTACCGTGAGTTAAGATTACACTTGGATTATGTAACTATCTTCTCCTCGATAATACAAAATCAAAACGATATCTGAGAAGAGAATAAAAGGTATAAGCATCGCGAATAAACGATACAAATCTAAAAATAATTAATAACAATAATAATAACTTTATCGAATGCAAATAATAAAGAGACATATCGAATAACACATATGTATATGCAATATAAATACAGTACTAATTGCAGACAAAAAACGAGGCTGCAGCTAAATGCTGATTTAATT
The DNA here is from genome assembly GCF_001594055.1 of Mycetomoellerius zeteki. NCBI lineage: Eukaryota > Metazoa > Arthropoda > Insecta > Hymenoptera > Formicidae > Mycetomoellerius > Mycetomoellerius zeteki. The sequence continues at coordinate 2,071,261 of NW_017257294.1, forward strand.
CCCTGAATAATATATTCACCAGTATAATTAATTAATAAATTAATGTAAACAGTAAGCAGAAGGTATTTGCAATATAAATTATATATTTGAAAATAAAGAGTTAGGCAGAAAAGAACTTTGGACTATTAAGATAATTATATAGGACGATCAAACTGATTACTGGAATTGCTAGGTTAAAATTTTTTGCGGCGTTGTTATCGATGTTTAAGCGTTCTACTAATTATTTTGATAACACAACAAAATTATTTTCATATTTACATTTAGCTAAATTTTTAGGTATTTCAATAAAACCGTTCTTTCGATCAAACAATAAAATCGAAGCAGTTCTGAATTATTCTCATCTGGATAATAATAGCGAATATTATTATAAAATCTTTAGATGCTTATTAGAATTAGAATTAGAAGAAGATAAATAAAAATGTTGCTTGTTGCGTAAAAAAATGCAGCATTAAATTAACAAGAAGAAGAACTGTAATTGGCATTTGCTGATATTTATAATAGTATACAGTCAGCTGTCGGTATCTTGAATTATTGAAAAACATTGCAATCAATGAAATATTCTGATAACAACGATGCGAAATCGATGCAATTCCGCACACTTTATCTGTGTGAATAAAAAATATGTAATCGATTCGCTGTTATCGCTATCGTGATTTTTAAATTGATACGGCAAAAGAATATGCTAAAAACGCGATAAAAAGTACAGAACAGGTCCCGAGACACAGATTCAATATTCTCAGAGTGAAAACTCACATTATACGATGATACCCATAAAACTAAATGTTACTCGAAAAGAAAGCTACAGGAATACTCTTCGCGTGTCTTCGCTCAATTTCGCGTCGACTATCCAATTTCATCCGACCGAGTTTCGCCACGTAAACGCGAATTCACCGAAAGATTTCACGTGCATGCATAACACGGTATCCCTTGCCGACTCTTCTTGTTTATTATGTATGAACCCCGCGTATATCCGCCTAAGACAGCGTAAGTCTTCACTTGGAATTTTCTGAAGTGTATTTTATACATAGAACATCCTTTTAAGAAAATTGGTTACGGAAGATGTGGAAAGAAGATATGAGAGAAACACATAAAACGTTGGTATATCGAGAGACTGGTATCGCCGAGTAAACTTATTTTCGACCCACGATTGTATACAAGGTGTTCCGTTTTATTAACTCTGTATATTTATTCCTTTGTCGTACGAATGTACGGACGACCCGCCACGTGCGGTGCACGTGTAACTCTCAAATAAACAAATGTGCAATGAAAGTACGAGCGAAGTAGGCGGAGGAAATCGCGCGTTTTCTCGCCCACGCTAAAATACGCTCCGAAACGGATATTCATGCGATATTCGCGCGAATACCGTTCTGCCGGTTTTCTTTTCGACGAATTCTTTGCGCGCACGTGCTTATATAACCTGCCGGTTATTTAAATTAATATGGAACCGTTTCAATGTGGAACGGTGTGCATGAAGCTTGTAGAATCATCGAGCCATCTCGTTTTCATCCATGGTACGGTACACAGAAAAAAAATGTTTCTGGTTTACTGGTTAATTCTATGAATTTGCTAATACATACAAAGGATTTGCTGCTGTAGTTAATATAAAGACGTGATAGCAAAATATGCATGCTGTTACAGATCGATTTATTTAGCAACATGTGAAGTTAGTTGTCACAGTTATCGGATATGTCCGTGTAAAAGAAAATTGTCTACTACAGTTAAATATGGTTTGCTGAAACTGTACTTGCTATCAAATTGTCTGTTACACAGAAAACGTTTGCTGCAATGATCAATACATCGACATAACAAAATGCTTGTCTGTTACAATGATAATATTTAGGCCTCGCAACTAATGGAAATTAGACCTCGCAGATACGACGTTAGGTGTCCATATAATGCTACTGAATTTAACTGCCTAATTTTTAGCTGTGGCAGCTAATCTTTTTTTTCCGTGTACGATCGACACAGATATACGACAAATAAAAACAGACAGCGGATGAAACAAGGTCAAATATCCACGTCGTAAAACCAATTACGACGGATCCGTGCGACCGATAAATCGTCGTAGATCACCGGAAAATCTCTACGTGGCGAAAATAGTTTTCCGAGATAAACAGACTTCGTCACCGACAAATTACGATACTCATTGTCAGATACGTTTGCCTTTAAGTGGCTAGATGAGATGGCAACAGATACTCTAGATATAGGTTTCTTGAAAAACCTTGTCTGTAAAAGGAAAATAAAACGTATTTTCCAGATACCGCAGAAGTTTTAAAATTTTATTACTTTTACTTCCTCTATCTTATAATTGTATCACTACACTGAAAAAGAAGTTTGATAATAGTTACTAAGTGTTTAGTGAATGCCAATTAAATATTTTGTCAATATAACCAAAAATATTTAGGGAAAGTAAAAATTATTTTCTGGTTATATTAACCAAACATTTAACACTAAACATTTGGTAACTATTATCAAACTCTTTTTCAGTGTAATGTTAATTATGATATAATATATTAGTAAAAAATATAACTACAAAATTAAACAATAAGTTGATAACAAAGGCTCAAAAAACTACAAATCAATTAATAAAACATGGGATTAAGTTAAAGCGAGTTAAAGCGGATTTTTTAATAATAAATTAACCCACAATAAATAAAACTCAAATTTACTAAACAAACATGAGACCATAATGTTAGATCAAAATCTGAGATTATAATGTTGGGTTTGTTTAGTACATGAATTTTATTATGTATTAATTTAACGTTAAAAAATCCTGCTCGTAACTTTTGTTTTATTACCTTGTTTTATTAGTTGATTTATAAAATTAAATTGTTTTGGAATGTTCTTGAATACCCGACTTATCGTATCTTTAAATCTACCTACTTGAAGATTAAAAATATAGAAAAAATGCTGTTTCCTTCAGTTATTTAAGAAACGTTGGCAGTAAGTGAAAAAGCCACAAAGCAATCAAGTAGAAATCTCAAAACGATGATACGAAATGTGAAAATAAATGTATCGTGGCATTATCCTGTCATCTACGTGACACGTACTCTCCAAAACTTTCAAAGTGAATCTCACTCTGAAGAGTAAAATGGAATCAAACTTTTAAAGATTGAAACTTGAGCTACTCTTTTTTAAGACTGGCTCAATTTTCGTTCTTTACAATAAGATTCCATTCCGAAGAATTTAGAGAGTATATATAAGAGATAAAAATATCTAGCAGAAATTAATTAGCGACAAAAAGCATGTAATTCGATATTGTACCGTAATAAACTGACAAGGCGTCAAACTAACAGATTAATTGCGTCACGGTTCGATTTCTACCCTGAAGCAATCGTCGATTATGTCACGCAATAAAAAAAAAAGGAAGTACATCGGTACGGATGCACAGGTCCATAAATCGACGGTGAAATAAAAAATATGTCCTTAAAGAGACATGTTTATCGCAAATGAGTTTCTCGCGCGCGCTTTGACGTCGTAATTATACGGGAAAAACGGCGGGATCCTAGCAACTAATCATTTCAAATTCGCTTTCGCAATAAACTGAATGCAACGTAAAAATGCGAGAGACGATAAATCAGCGAACGAAGAAAAATATTTCAATGGAGACGTCGAGACGCGAGACGTGTGTATATATATATATATATATATATACATACATATGTTTATTTGGCATTCAATAGACAGAGGCAATACGAAGAGTGATGTAATTTGTTCGTTATTTCAATGTGTTTTTATCTACAAAAAAATTACGGTGATTGTGTCAATAGAGAAAGTCACGGGCGAAATTTCCATCGAGCTTCATTTTTACGGAGCAACTCGATACTTTTTAAAACGATCCTCGGTTATTTGCATTGTTGTCAATTATTTGCATTTTTATCATATTGCGTGTACTGTCCACGGATCGCAGAGCATGATATTGTTAAATTATCGCCGGTAGTATTTCCTGTATTTCTGCGAAGCGCATAAAAATTGCAACTATTTAAATAAAATAGAATATAAAAGTAAGAATCAACGTCGATTACTCTCTAAAGCCTTTAGAGTGAATCTCACTGATGAAACCTCATTCTTACCGAAAAAACATACCGAGTGAAGAGAAAGTCGGAATAACATTATTTTGACGTCATGAAAGTCAAAATGATGATTCTTTTAATTACAAAATTTAACTATTGACTGTTTATTGACGTTAAGAATCAAAATAAAGCCATTTGATTTTTTTATTGACTTTTATGTGTTCCTTAGGTGAAGATTGAAAACTGAGCCACTCGTTTATAAGACTGGCTCAGTTTTCACTCTGGAATAAGATTTCACTCCAAAGAATTTAGAGAATACCCGGGATAAGTTTCGGCGGATATCTCTCGTCGTGAAAAGCGCATTTTTAACGCATCATTTTCGGCGTGGAAACTGCCGGAAGTGCAGGAACGAGAGTTCACAAGAGCGTCACACGTGTTGCGGGTTGATCTGGACGATTCCGCGTAGCGGCCGAGGGTGCTCTCTCAGACCCGTGATTTCGAGAAGGAACGACGGAGACGGAGGGATCGAGAGGCATTCGAGAAAGAAAGAAAGAGAGGGAGAGAGAAAGAGCGGAAGAAGACCATTGTGGTTAAGCTGGGGTGACTGCGGCGGCTCGCTCGGACGAACCAATTTCGCTCGGGCTTTAATTTACCAGCCAGACAGCGGGCCTGGCACGATATATTCTCTCTTTCTCTCTCTCTCTCTCTCTTTCTCTCTCTCCTCTCTTTCTATCCCGGCTGCTCCACGATGTATATACTCTCGAGGAATAAATCCAATGTGCGTACTCACCTGCACGACCGAGTGTCGACAGAACGGCGAGAGTCGCCACGATGAGATAGCAGAGAACGTCGGTGCTCCGCATTTTCCTTCAGCTTTCTTCCTATCGTCTGTCTTGTTACGCCGTCAACCCGCGCGCGACCCGCAATCACATAATAATAAACGTACGCGTCGGTTATTCAAAGGTCGCTCGCTCCGCACGCTCGCGCGTCTCGTCCTCTCTGTCGCTCTCTCGCTCTCCCGCGCCGCGCCGTCGCCCGCCGTCGTGTCGTGTCGTCGTCCCCGTCGCCCGCCGTCGTTGCCGGAGCCGGGAAAAGTAACGAGCCTTCGGAGCGTCCGCAGATCCACGCCTCGCCGGTTCAACGGTCAACGGACGCGCGTCAGCCGACGGCGCATCACAACGTTCGTCGGCCGGCCGCCACCGCTTTTGACAGATAAATGCCACGCCGCGCGCCGCGTTACGCGTTCAATCATCTGTTATTAAACGACCATTTGCAATTATCGAAGCCAATTGGACCGTCGAGAAGTCGCCCCCGTTACGGTTGAGCGTACCGACGAGCGTCGAGACCTCGCGACTTTCGACCCTTCGATCTTCGATATCTCGAGTCGAGCAGCCCGAATTTGGCGGGAATTTCAAAATTTTTGTCCTCTTCAGTCTATCTTTAGCGTTCATTAGACATAAAATAAGGATAAAATGCCACAAATAGCACTAGCGTCTCCCTGAATGCATTCTAAGTTTTTTAGTCCGGTTTTTTAGTTTTTTAATTCGTGGTTTAGACTTATAGTCTTGCTTAATTTGATGGTAATGTAAAAATTTCTAGTTATTAGCCGATTTAATATAACTAAATTAAGCAAGATTTTTAATTTCTTGGTTTTATAGTTAGACTTATTACAACCTGATGATAATATAAAAATTGAGTAAGTAAAAATTAAATAAAAAATTATCTCAAAAACCTTGAAAAAGGAAAAAAAATATTGTTCAGAAGTCTTGAAAAGTTCAGTTATTATGTTTACATTACTCTGTTTCATAAAATATATAATGTAAATTTAACTGTATAAATGCTAATGTATAAAAAACAACTATAAAAATAAAATTTGTTTGGGGCGTTTTAACACACCTATGTGCGTAAATATACGTACAATATGTCTATGAATATTTTAAAAGCTTAACATTCCCTCATTCTTTTTTTAAAGCCGATAGAGACGGAGAGAGTTTTAAGCCTCGCTTAAAATTAAAGTAACATTGGTGCAATCGGGACAACAAATCTTTCGAGAACGAAACGGAAAAATGGAGAAAATGATCACGTGATCGTGCAGTGACGTACTCACGCATGCGTACGAAAAGTCCTACTGGAAAAATCCACCTCTACGTTGCTCTACAATCTAACATCTTCGTCTCAGCTCCATCTTCAATATCTCCATCCCCCATCTTTGGACGGCTTCGTGACGTGACGACGACGATGCACAACAGCGGCACGTGGTGTCATGGCGAGTACTGTTGTTAGAAACGCCGCTAATCAAATGTCCCGCGTCGCTTGATCACGAAATTTGACGAGATCTCTGACTTGAAGAGTTGACTTAAAAGCGCAACGATGAAGGAGGATTCCGTGCTGAGCTTCAAGTGGCAGAGCTTCCCAACGCACATGGTGGGCTCGCTCGACACTTGTTACGAGAAACAGCAATTCGTCGATCTCTCCCTGGCGTGTAAGGACGGTACGATTCTCAAATGTCACAAGATGGTACTGGCCAATTCGAGCTCCTTCTTCCGTCGGTTGCTTCTGGCCAACGATCATCCGCATCCGATGATCGTCCTGCACGACATCGAGGCTGATGATCTCAAGACTCTCGTGAATTTCATGTACTGTGGTGAGATACAGGTAGTTCAGAGCGAGGTTAGGAGATTGCTCAAACTGGCAGAGACCCTGGAAGTCACCGGACTCCGGCACCTCCCGCCATCGTTGCTGTCCGAAGGTTCTAACAACGAGTACTACGACGCGTTGAAGAAGACGACGACGGTGTCGCGATTAAAACTGGAGGAAGCCAAGAATTCACCTGTTAAAAGCAATGTCAGCTCAGAACATGAGACAAGCACGAAAACACAAGGCAGAACGACTCCGCAGACAAGATTTGCTCCGAAGACGAATCCTTACAAAACGACAGCCAAAGTTCCTCAGGAAACGCCGAAGAACGAAGAGATTAACATAAGCGAGTTGTGTCAACGGCTAGAGACTAGCAATTCCGGTATCAGTATTATAGACATTAACGAGCCAAGTACAAGTAAAGGAGTGCGAAGAATGTCCCCCATGCAGCGAAAGAGAAAAGACTTTCCGACATATCCCGAGATCAGTTGGCCAAGTGTGTTATCCACAATAACAAACAAACCATTATCTTTTCAGAAAGTGCGTTGTATTATGGACGAAGTAGAGATCACAGCAGGAAAACCATCCACTTCTGTGTCAGATAATAAAATAAACGAACCTTTAGATAGGAGAAAAGTTAAGAAAAATTCGAGTGAAGATAACAATTTAAATACAGTTTACATAAAGGATGAAATCGATATATCTTCTGACATGGAGGAAGACGTTGACATGGATCCTTTAGAAGTTGATGAAATTGACAATGAGAACTTGGAAAGCAATAAAACCATGCAACAGTTGTATTCTCAAATATTGGTCCAGTCAATAAATAAGAGCGCTCATTATAAGGACCTTCCACCTAGAAAAGATTCAAACAGTTAATGTGATTAAGATTCATCAATCGATAAAGAAATGTATATAAGTATTGTTGCATGTTCTCACATATTACACTTTGATATTCATATACATGACATTTGAAGTTTCAGACTTGTACAATAATTAATCATCGTTTCCTCAATGTTTACGTTGCATGAGCTTGCTGTTTTATAATAAAGCTGTGCAAATCATAACTTATTTTAAAATCTACGTGTACGATTAAAATTATTCTTTGATGTAAATTTCATTTATGCGATAATTCAATTGATAATAGATACATTATGACTGAATTGTTTCACCTTTTGATAAATTTCAACTCGCTCGTCGTCTCTGTCTTTCGCTCTTTCTTTTATCTATTAAATAAATTTCTACATAGTTGTCGTAATTTATTCGAAGGTGAATCAACTGGCTCTAAGATCGATTTATATGTACATAATATAACAGACTGCTTTCTTTTTAAGAGACATAAATCGACCGAAATCAACACTCACGGAACAATTTGCCACAATTAATAGACCACCATATGCGCAGTGTGTGCGAATTTTTAATACCTAATTTCACAAAATTTATAATGAAGGCCAATCAAAAATCCTTCATTTCTTTCCTTTCTATGAAATAAAAAATTCTAATTAACTGATTCTATTATGCCTTATGCAAGTCTTTGTACTGCCATCCTTAGTTTAAAATTTTTCAAACGGTGCTTTTCAACAAGAAACTTGGTGTAATACAATGATCATTTCATCTTTGTTTAATATTGGTAAACAAGGATACTACGATTCACTGTGTTATCTGTGGGTACTTTTCAGCAAGGACACAATCAGACGCAATGTAATACAGTAAATCGTTATATTACTTTTAAGTTACACAAATTAAATTCAATTTTATGACATTAAATTAAATTTAATGTGTTTGCAACTGAAAAGTATATTTGTGTACATGTATATGAAATTTAGTGTACTTTTCATAAAATTTTACAAAGTTTAATACATTTTTTAATAAATTTTATATAGATTTGCATGAAATTTACTACATATATACAATATATATATAAATAGTGATATATAAATAGTAAACATTAAATTTATTTATAACTTCATTTTCATTGACAACATTAAATATTTTTAATGTACCTGCTGGAAATTGCTTCTATTTCATATAACGGAAGCAAATTTCTCTTTTTTTAACAGTGCTTGTTGTTTGTTTACGTTAAACAAGAATGAAACGATTCATCGTGTCACATAGTGTCTGACTGTGTCCTTGTGATGGAAAGCACCATGTGTCTCTTGCTGGAGAGCACCCTATGTATATTACAAATAAGCTGATTTGCAGATGTGTCCTGATATCACTCAAAATGACATTTGAACACATTCCGACTCTCTTTGCCAACAGAGTTGAAAAGTATGATTGAATTTAAACAAAATTATAAATAAATGGAAAGCGACGTGTGTTAACTTTGTGTTAAAAATGTCAATTATATTAAAAAGAAAGCAGCCATAGTAGATATGTAGCGTAACAAACCATAGCAACTCTGTTATATAGCCGTTTCCTTGGAAGCAAACTTGACACTTCTCCTTATAATAGCTCACACAAAAGATTTTTGCAATTGTTCCTACGATTTTACATAAAGAATGGATATGAAGAATAAAGTAAGTTGTGATAAAATAGAACAGACAAATGATATTGTTAATAAATTAAACCCTGATAGACATGTAACAGAAGAAGAGTTTCAAAATTTCATGCATCGTGTCACTGAAGTGGGTAAGTATGACATGTAATTATATTGCAAATTTACTTGTATCAATAAAATTCGTCGTTCAAGAAAAAATCGTGAAAAAGTTAGCATCTTTCGATCAACAAGAGCAAGAATGCGGGAAAAAGTTAGCCGATGAGATGTTAAAACAAGGTGTTAAAAAAGAAATCTATGGAGACGGCGAGATAAAAGTTAAAACCGATCGGTCAATAATTAATAAATATCCGTCAAAGGAACATGATTCAAATAATGATCCGAATCAAATGTCGCGAGGTACATTTATACATGTATTATGTTATTGTTTGGTCTATTTGGCGAGCAAATTATAAATTGACGCAATTTATATAAATAGAGATATTCATGAAGAGCGTGGAAAACGACGCTAAAAAACGAGCTGAAGAACGTAAGATTAGAAATGAACGAGCGGAAACATTAAAGAGAATTGCAAACGGTGCATTTAAAGAAGGCGATTACGAAAAGGCCGTGACTTATTATAGTAAAGCATTGGAACAACGTAAAGATTCTGCTGTATTATGGAATAATCGCGCGTTATCATATGTGAATCTCGGATTATTTGAAAAAGCCTTGCACGACTGCGAGTGGACGTTAAAACTGAATGCCTCAAACTTAAAAGCTCTTTTAAATAGCGCTAAATGTTATATGCATCTTAGGAACAGGGAGAAAAGTAAAGAATGTATACAGATAGCCAAAGAAAAGAATCCTCATTTCAACAAATTTATCGATGGTATTATTGAATATTTTAATCTTACACATCGCCTTTTATGTAATAACAATTTATTTTATATTTTGCAGAATTTCAAGAAAATATAGAGCTTCAATTTAACAAATCCAACGTTCAGATAATCAATGATGAAATATAGTAGCTTCTTTCTCCAGAGAAATAATATATAAACGTCGTCTTATATAATGTATATAAATTAATATAATAAATTAACAATATATATATAGAAATGCTTAGTACCAGTATATATTTTCTTTATGATTGCCTAGATATTCTGAATAATATCAAGATTGCTCTATGCTTGTTGCATTACCTTCTTTAACTTCTGATAGAGATCGTGGTTCGTGTAAGAAAACTGTACATTCAATGCCCTGAAAAAAATAAAATATCTATAATACTGCTCGTTGTGATGTAAAACTGACAGTAAAACAATTTTATATATGCTGAATATATTTACTTGCATGCGCGCCGCTCTTACAAATCCTTCATTAGCAGAAACTGTAATGCTTTTCATACTTTCGCCCGTTGCAAAAATCAATCGCGATCGATCTTTAATTTTACCGCCTAAGCGGAGCTCCATAATTCGTCCAGTGGTAACATCGTCAACGATTCGGACTTTCTTTAACAATTCTTGAGCACGCTGCGTTTCATTCGGACCACCAATAACATCGATGATACTCATAAAATTGTTATATGCTGTCCGGCAGATTATAAGGTCTTTGTCCCGAAACAAATTTTCTAGAATCGGTTTTATGGGACGTTTTTTTTCCATTTCTGCTTGTTGCGTAAGTAATGGCTCCCGATAAACGTAATTATTATATCCATTAGCCATATTCGTAACGTAAGCCAAAAGCGCTGATACATCGAGATTCAGGAGTCTGATTTCGGTTGACAGAACAGACGTATTTAACGACTGCAAATCCACATCCAAATCCTTTCCAGAATCGCTTGTAGATCCTTTGGAGAAATCCAGTTTATCTTGTTCTACCTCCAAAAAACAAAAAGAGAACAATAAGTATACAATGAAATTATTTTCACATGATATAGTTAATTTTCTTTAAATATTTATCAGAGATAAATTGTACTGACTGTTCAAGTTCTCGTCGTTTGTATCTATTCTATCTCCTTCCACTATGATGCCCATTTGTTCCAATTGCAAGGCCAGCGAAACCTCTACGCCGTAAGCAAAATGAAATATCACATCTGGCGGTCTATAGTGATGGAGATGACACTTGCTACATACAAGGTACGAATTGGCTTGGTCCAGAACAGATTTCTGTCCGTATTCTCCATTGCCGAGAGATATTAGAGTTAATGCTCTAGCGTTTCTTGCTATAACCTTCACCCACGAAGCGCCACTATTACATACTATATCAACCTCCAGACGTGATTTCTGATACTTGAAGGGTCTCATTACGCTGATGGGATCCTTTGCACAGGATAGTCGAGCCACCATAGCATCGAGATGAGTCAGATTCGAACTTTGAAGATGTTTCTTCTTCAAGTTTCCTGTACATTGTACCTGTATAAGAAAAGCATCAAGTTATTAATCTGCTAATTCGACTGGCTTGCTGAAGATCTATTCTATCAGATGGAGAATTGATTTTTAAAAATAAGTAATAATAGTGGCTATAAGACAAAAACAATAATAACAATGGGGCATTGAACCACAAAACGCATGATTTCAATGGCAAATTATATTATAATTTAAATTACAAAAGTATAGACGTTTCGGTCTATATTAGACCATCTTCAGTATAATATAAGTTAGATATTAAGATTAAGACATCAACAAGAAATGTAATAAGTTACAAAGCACAAATTATACAAAGATTGAAGAATAGAAAATTGTTCGTTGTGCGCTGAATATAATACAACATGAAATGATATTATATCTTCGTTACATCTAATTTCGGAAGGCAAGTCATCTTGTTAATACAAAAAAGTGAAGATACTCTTGTCAATTGAGAAACTTGAAACTACTCTTGCTGATAGAGTGACATTTTTTTATCGGAGTCAAAGGGGAATTTGACTGATGCGAAAGTTTCCAAGCTCTAATTATAAATATTATTTTATTATTATTACAATTCTTGTTTAGTGTAATTGATTTTTGACTCTAAAACTTTTACTCCAGATCGTGATAGATTCATTCGAGACATATACTTTCCAATAAGTGACAAAAGAGATTTCAAGAAGATTCAAGAGATATAAAAGATCTATTCTTTTTAATTGAATATGTTCATACAACATAGTTCATCTATTCCATTTTTCTCTCCAACAAAATGAAAAAGAGGAAAGTTGAACCGTTCAAGAAGTTCAGCTAAAAAGAACAGTCCTAGGCCTGGTTCCATCAATGTAAGGTTAACTTAATCTCGATTTAACTTACTGTTTATCTTTTCTAAGATTAGTAGAATTCTAATTAAAAAAAGATAAGTTGAACCTAAATTAAAATTAATCTTACATTGGTGAAATCTTTCTAATTCTTAGAATTAAAAAAAGATTCCACCAATATAAGATTTATCTAATTCTTAAAATTTTAAGAATTATAAAAAGATTTTTGTTTAACATTGCCAACTATTAAGGATGTAACGCTTTTCTTGTGACAGTTGTATCTTTAATTGTTAGAAAGCACCCCTATTATCTGTATAAAATTTAATCAGTATCTCTTTTACCTTCTCCAGAAATTTTATCTCTTGCTGAATCTTCCGTATCAGTTTATCAATTCCGTCGATCTTGTCCATGAGCTTCAACCTCTCGACCATGCTGTGTCCACTGGCGATTTTCTTCTCGAGACACTGAAGCAGCTCGTCACCTATTTCGTCTTCCATCGCGATGAACTGATGAACTCGTGAATGGGTTAACCGTACCAGTCAGCAAAATCGAACCTTCCTCACGACGATCATATACGACGGACAGTCGGAGCGTCGAAGCGCTTGGATTTAGAGGTTAGAACAATTGGGAGCAATCTCGATAAGACTGATCGGTCCCGCGCGACATGCGTGATGCGTGCAGCCATCTTGCGCCATGGATCGATATCACGCGTTCGCGTAATGTCGTCGGCTTGTGTCAAACTCGCCTGAATTAACCTCACCAAACTTTTCGCCCCGGACAAGCGACAGTCGATGTCGACGTGCGAGCTACAGTGTGTCCGGTGTGACGTTACGTGCCGTTACGCGACGAGAAACGGTGACGAGCACGGAACGACAACAACGGGTACAACGACGACGACGACGACGACGAGGACGACGACGACGAGGAGGTCGACGAAACCGCGGCGCGGAATCGCGACATCCACGTGAGTCGTAGCGAGAATCCTCCGTCGAGCTGTGCTCGATAGAAACGAGTATCGTTTGAGTACAATCTTCGCAGAGGCAGAAAAATGTCCAGCGCCAAAGTCATAGAGAATCCAGAAGTGCCGGGTGAGTCATGCGTCATTCTCGGGACGATCCTTTTTCCCCCCTTTCCCTTCGCCTCGACACCAATTCGACTCATCCGCTTTGCAATAATTCGTATCCGTAACGACAACGCGGAGCTGATGCCAAAAATGAAAGAAGGAAGTAATCCTGACGGAAGGTTGCCGGAGATGTTTTGTCGATTCTCGGAACGCTCCGTAGGTTTGAAAGATTATCTCAATTAGCGCACGATCTGTTGTAATCGGCATTATTTGAAGCTCCGAAATCGTCGGATCGTGACTCGCCGGACGAGACAATTATCATGTATGTGTGTATTACGTTGACGAGTAAATTGCGAGCACCGCACGTCGAAGAGTACATGGGTCACGCAATGTACATGCGAGCGCTTAATGCTACGTTATAGCAGATCTAATCTACGACTTGGTTGTTTGTTTCGCTCGAACGAAGTTTAGAATGTATTTACGATCGTTTTGTTGATTCTGTAAAAGTCGGTTGACGAATTTCAGAGCATGTTTTTGTAAAAAAAAAAACTGAAGGTGATGTCAAATGCAAATATATCGAATATATAAACATGGAAGGAAGTCTAAGTAGCTGATATTTGAAGTTAAAGTATAGCGTTATAATGTTCGAAAGTATGTAATTTTATTATTAATTGTGGAATGTGTCAGTTCTGAATAAATGAAAATATTTGATTCTTTCAAACTGAAATATTCCAAAAGGAAAAACTCAATATTTTTTGCCTGTCAGAGTTTGCATTTGTATATTGATTATGTAATCAGCATGATCGTATAATGTTTATTTCTACTATAGATTAAACTTTAATCTCGGTTGGTTTAATCTATTCTTTATATTTTTCTATAGCTTTTTAAGAATAAAGAATTACAAAAAGAATAAATTAAACCGAGATTAAAATAAAGCCCATATTACATTACGCATTGGAGATTAAAATTTTAGATTAGAATTCGTTCCGATTGGTTAAATTCTAATTTTCACTTCGCAATCCTTGATCTCTAATGCATAGTGTGATACGAATTTAAGTCTGTTTATATGGCCAGTATTCATACTCTGATAAAAATTTTTCTCAAAATTTTTCATATAAGTTTGTAGAATTTTTATATAAATTTAAAAATTTTTCACAATTTCTGAATAATTTATATCTTTTTAAAAAATTTCTGTAATTTTTTATACAAATTGGGAACCTTTCAAAGTGCTGAGAAAGACTACAAGTTCTTAATAAATGAATATAAGGATAAAATCTTATAAAATTTTAAAAAATTTAAGGTATGTTTTTAGAAATTATAGAATAAAAAATCTGAATATTTCACAATTCACGTATATAAAAAATTTTAAGAAAAAAAATAGACTTTCTCAGTATTCTGAAAAATGTTCAAAAATTTAAGAAAATTTTCCCCAAAGTAATCAACTTTTACATTAAGATCATTTAAGTACAATCTTAAGATATCATGAGCCAATCACAAAATCATATTAGGATCTTAATATATTACTTGTGATAAGATTACCTATCTTGATATGAGAACTGATTATGAATACTAACTTATGCGAGTAATACCGAAGACACGGAGCTACTACGTATAACGAATGTTAAAATAAATTACGTCAGCACTGTGGCGTAAACGTGTGATAAGCTAAATATGTATCGCTGTCTGGGCGTGAGATGTATTATCGCATAATGTCGTAGGTCTTTGTATCAGCCAGCCGCGCGAATTAATATAGCGACGCTTAATGTAGCGTGTGCGTGCAATTAAATACGATTCCTCCGTAAATTGTAAAAGCGCGATAGGCATCTCGTTTTAATGGCGCCGTCTGACTTATCTATACGTTTCTCGCCGAAAGCGAATCGTCAGTCCGCGATAATTATCACGATCGTAAATCTCGTAATTCCCGCGGCGCTGTGAAATTTTGACGAATCGGTAGGCTTTTTACGATAAGAATAATACACTGTTGTAAATCCAAACGCTAATAAACTTGTCCAACACCATTGACGAAAGTTGAAGAAGCTCCTTTTAGTCTCCCTTTGTTCGTCACTTCACAATACTTAACCGTTAAGTTGTAAAAATGGTACGAGTTGACAAAAATAAGTATAGGTATGACTAATTCAAAGCACAAATACGCTGCATAACTATCTCACCATGTTGTAGATCCAAGAAGATTTTTTACAATATATAGAATAACAATGACGTAATAAATTATCGCAGTAAAACCGCGGGGTGTCGCATGATTTATCAGTTTCAGACTTTTTTACAAATTCCTGTGTGTCCTAAAATGAGAAAAATATGGTACCACTGTGTATACCGGTTGAAGATCCCTTTCTTTCCTCTTTATAAACACAAAGATGACTTCGAACCTTTGGTTAACCTTTGGTTAATCTTATCTCGCAACAGGACTCGAAACCTATCTGCCACCACCTCCACCACCGCCGCCGCCGCCACCACCGCCTCCCCCGCCTCCACCACCGCTGTCTTCTGCGAACAAATCCTCGAACAGCAATGCACAATCGACAACGACGCAACAGCAACGACCGGCGGTGAGCGAGAACATGATGGCAGTCGCCCCGGTGGCGATCGCGACTGATAGGACGTTCCCGAACAATATGCCACCGAATCCGTACATGCTACATCCAACGATGCATCCTCAAACTCCCGGACAACAGCCAACCCAGCCGCCTTGGTGGATACCGACTGATAATGATACTTCAGAATTTTATACTCCGTGGTACGATCCGACTTACAAGGGTTCACCTGCTGCACCAGTAGCATCTCCCGCGGCGACCGCAGCAGGAAAGAACAAGAACAAGAACTTTTACAAACGCAAAAACGAATTTATAGATCCAGCACAGGACGCAGGTAATTAGAGAATTTTTTTGAAAATAATAGAAAACAAATTATTATATATAATATATAATTTCTATGTATGTATTTCTTAGAAAAAGTGGCGAGCGCGCAAAGGGAATTGTCGGCATTGATGAAACCACTCAAATGCGATCTGTGCAACGCAGTCGTAAGGCCCAGCTAATCATAATCGAATAATTAGAGAGTTCTCTTCGTTTAAATTTAGTTTTATCTCTAACTCTGTGACCGTAAATCTCATGTCGATAAAATTATCAACATTGTATATCGACGAAGCAATTTCGTACTTTGCAGATGAACTCCACGTTACAAGCGAAACTACACTATGACGGCAAGCCGCATCAGAAAAAGGTATCGATGTTTCTCAATCAGAGCGTTAAAAAACAGAAAACGGAAGACGGCCAAGTGAGCAGTACGACCAATAACGACTGGCAAAACTACTGTGATGTAAGAGGCCTACAATGTTTCGTCTACAGTTATGTATTTACATACGTAAATCGTATATTAATGTACCTTGCATACAATCTACATTGCTAGATATGCAAAACATGGTTTACGTCGCAAACCGACGCCACGCAACACTACGCGGGCAAAAAGCACATTAGGGCGGCGAACGGCGGGCCTCGCGCGAGGTACGAAGCTGCATTCAAGCTCTGTAATAATATTTACTTAAAAATCCGGTAACTTAATAATTTATTTATTTTAATTTATTTTAATTCAATAAACAAGTAACAATTGAGTTAAATTACTCTTGTCGTGATAGTAAGACAGTTGCAATCTACAGGCCATCAAAGAAGCTGCCAACTCAGAACCAGTACAGTCAGGTGGATTCGACGGGTCGCTTCGGAATTGGAACGGCCTTTCAGACGGACGTGCAATCCACCCCGGCTGCGACACCGATTGCATCTGACGGTATTGCCACTGTGCCGAATCCAGCTGCGGTACCATCAATGTATACGTCACCACCGTACCCTACGCCATTGCGCTGCGACTTATGCCAAGTTTCAGCCAATCGTCAGGATCAATTGGAGACACACAAACGCGGAGCCCGACATTTGAGAATGCTCAGGCTCAACGGACTCCCCATACCCGAACCGGGTAGGTCAACAAGATAAACATCACACTTATGTGTATATATGTCACTTACTAATTTTTCATGTTTTGTTTCAGCAGCTGAAAATGAGAACGCGTCTAACGTCTCGGAACCTATAGATTATTCTATTTATCGGACACCATCAGGTAAAAAGTCGTTACGGTATATAAAGATTAGAAAAGAAACACCGTTTCATAACTAACGCTGATGCAATGACTTTTTGTTTCACAGGACAGTATTACTGCGCACCGTGCAATGTATCGTTAAACTCGGAGACCACGTTTGCTCAGCACGTCGAAAGCAAGAAACACAAAAATCAAGCTAACCCAAAGTCACCCAACGCCGTGGTGGCGGCAAAGAAAGCCAGATTCAAGAAAAAATAAAACCGTGACAATGATATTGCTTTCTAATACAATGCACAGCGTTTGAACTCTTTTTGTTGTTTCTCCAACTTTGAATCTCTTGCATTCGTTATCACGTGTACACGCTTTGTCCGTTACGGTTGTACAAAGAGATACACAATATTCATTCTGAGTTAAGCGCAATAAATTCTGCTTTATTTGACACTGAAATAAAATTGCGTGGCTGTATCTCTCGGTCGGTACACGTGACACCCCCAAGTCATCGTACTCTGGCGAATTTAATTAGACTGCGGACGGCCGAATATTGCGAATTAACGCAAAGTTAGATCGAGCGTCTGATGGGTGCGACTGATGGGAAACATAAGTCTGTTAGTTACGCGAGGCGAGTATTTAAATTAAATGCCGATTAACTCTAAATTAAATTTGCAGTAAGTCGAGCGCGGTGATTTAGACGGCAGCTCATTAAAGCGCGTCTCGGCGTCGCAATTAATCGCCTTCCGCATTTATTCAATTACCGAGATCATTAACTTGTACCGTGTGACAGCGTCGCGAGGTTCGCGGGATCCTTCGCGCGAGGGTGCGTGTATACAACTTGAAATTTATGCGTCATTCGGTCTCCGTTTCTCTCTCTCTCTCTCTCTCTCTCTCTCTCTCTCTCTCTCGTGACATTCCGTCGCGGTTTATGGACGAGCGAACGAGCTGAATTCTCGTTTCTATTAATTACCTCGTAAGATACGTACAACGGAACGACGTTTCTCGTCTCTTTTTATTGTCAGTCGCCTGCGACGAATATGTCTCTCACAGAACGGCGGCGGCGGAAATAAAAACGTTGGTGTAAAGCATGAATCAACAATGAAGTACCAGACAGCAGCGCGACGTTTATGACGGGCGTCCAAAAATGGTTGCGGAGGAAACGGATGGCCTTCAAAACACAAGGAGAACAAATGGGACATTTGTATTATAGGAATCCTCGATCGAGAGACTATTCACTCATGAAATCAGTCTAGTATCTCTCCATCGTTGAAATCAATTTAAAATCAAGAATATTAAACGAAAACTCAGTTGAAGTCATTTCAACATCAAATCTTTCAGAAATAAATTGAAATTATGTAATTAAACACACATGAAATTACTCGAAATCATACGAAATCATTTCAAATTTATAAAAAATTGCATTGAAATCGCTTTGAAATCACAAGAAATCTAAAATCAGTTAAGCATCCTATCGTGAATAAGTCCTCGATATTGCGATCAGCGTGGCGGGGCATCGATGGTATCAACATGATTTTCGAATTTGCTGTGAATTCTTACTGATTCTCATGGCGGACGAGAACCGAGAGGGTTGAGAAATCTTAACGCCGCGGGCGATGCCGTGTACTCGAAATTCCTCCGAGGCTCTCTAATATCTTCCCTGGGTTCCTCTTTCCCCCTTCCCACCCTGAATGCGTGACGCACCGCATACCGGCGATTTTCTAACGAATCCCGGCAATTTAGCGGTCCCGATCTCCTCTGCTCCTCTTCTTCACGGTATCTTTTTGGTTTTCCGTGCGTTGCTCCCCGCACCATGAACAGCGCGAGATTAGGATCGCCCTCGCGCGCGGACTTGTAGATCGGTCGGTTTATACCTGCGCTTCGGATTTTTTATGACCCGTACGTTTCACGTGTAACGCTGCGCCCATGTCGTTTTTATTTTCCGCCACGTCCACCTACTTCCCGATCGATGTGTCCCTTTTTCCGTCCTCTCGTCTCCCACGAATCGTCGGTTCCTCCTACCTTTTTAGAACCCGTGAGCGGAGTCACTTTTTTGGGCCATTTCAAAACAAAACTAACCAAAATTCTGTAGTTTACGTGATGTGAAAACTCTCTAAAACTTTTAGAATTCATTTCACTCTTAAACATTGAACATTGAGTCATTCTTTTTCAAGATTGGCTCAACCCACACAGCACACTTTATACAATGGACATTCTAGAAACGTCTTTAGAACACCTTTCAAACATCTTTAGAACGTCTCTTGGAGATATGTGCTGTACGGAAATTTTCTTTAGAATGAAATTCTATTCTAAAAAATTTAAAGAGCAGAGCTTTGATTATTGTAGTTACATTTTGGAACGCATCCCTAGGGGTTGATTGTATATTTTATTTGAAACTAGGTGAAAATTACAAAAGTGAGCAAATTTACTCGGTGTCGACCGATGAAATTATAAATATTCTAACGAATTTGCTCACTTCTGTAATTTTCATCTTATTTCAAAATACACCTACCTCCTGTACTGTATTTTGTAGCACGACAAAGTCATAAATTATTTTAACGCATGAATTAATGTGCGTATAAAGCACATATTGTCAGACAAATACAGAAGCATATTTGTTTAAACAACCGCGCTTTTCGTCTAAACATCCGCGCTTTTCGTCTAAACATCCGCATATCGTGACATTCGTAACCGAAGGTTCGAGAAACCGTATCACTATGTGTTATTATTGATAATCAGTATTTATAGTTAGATTATATTATTATTGCTATTTAATTTAGCATCGAATGTGCCTTGAATTATCGAAATGTCATCTCTAGTCTCCAGCTCTGAGAACGCTCAGTTTCTCGAATAACCAATAATTATGATATGCGTCCTGGAAATAAAATAAAGAACAGAACACAAGTCAAGTGCAAGAAAAGAATGACAGAAGCGTACACAAAGTTTCTATGCTACGAAAAGAATGATTTTGCTAAAAGACCTGAAATTTTGCTGGATACAGATCTGAAAATAATTTTAGACTATCAAAAATAATTTTGTTAGAAACTCAAACTGATTATTATAAAATATCAAAATTTTTTGTAGCATTGCTCATTATTTTTTAATTTTCAACGTGATTATTTTGATAGTTCAACAAAATTATTTTCAGATCTGTATCCAGCAAAATTTTAAATCTTTTAGCAAAGTTATTCTTTCCATGTAGGAGGCAACGGAAATTGAACAACGAAACATAAAACAGGCATTTATGCTTGATTTTTTCTAGAAGCTTAATTGTTTATGTTTCTGTCATTCTCTTTTTACATTCGATTTATATTTTAATTTTTATTTTCTACCAAAGTCAATATTTATACGGGAAACACGCGTCTTGATTATGCAATAATACGCGAACACATTGACGTAAGACTTATTACCTCCACGTGCACAAATGGAATTTCTAAGAAAAGGAGACTCTGTTTTGTGACTCTACTCGTGCGAACCTCTCGTCGAATGATTAAAGCACGATGACACGGTTCGATTTCGAAGCCGGCGAAGCGAAGGGAAAAAAACACAAATTAATCTGTGACGCGGCGGAGATTTTAAGGAACGTATAAAGCCATTAATCGTCCATCCCGCATTTCGGTGGAATTCGTCTCGATGACTGGAGAGAATTTCTGAGAAGCTTCGGGTCAGAGCAAAGAGTCGCTTCCACCTGCAACGGGCAGTAGCGATGCAACCAGACGCCGTGACGAAAAAATCAATCGATCGACCGACCGATCGCTCCATCGTTCAAGGCTCCGCGATTGGTCCATCGTTGTTCTCTTGAACTGCGCTCGGTCTTTCGGATAAGAGAGTAACGCAAAAATCATTTATCGGCCGTGACTCGTGAAGAAAATCGCAGTGACTGCGCAATGTCACGAGCTATTAGGAACGCATGAATAACCAAAGAACAAGAAGAACGTCGTTACGTCGACGATTACGATTATTCTTTGTGGAAACGCAGGAGATTATAATATTTCAAAGAGCGCGTACATAATAAGAAATATATACCGAAGAAAATCTTCCAAAGTCTAAAAATGCCTATGTGCTTTAAAAAAAAATGTTAACAAATAAAATTTAAGGAAATGACTTTTCGACAAAAAGTAAAAGAAGGAAAATAAATATCGTAATTATCGTTCAAATATTAGGTTGTAAAAAAAACACCCTTCGGTTTTTATATACAAATTTATTCAGAAACACCGATAATTATTTCTCAAAATATATAGAGCCCATTATGTTCAATAACCATTCGTCATCAGTTTGCTAACTACTTTTCTTTTTCTCGATTAAACGTAAAGAACTCACGACGAGCTGTCTCAATCAACTAATTCGAATTGTCGTCCTCGCAAGAAATGTTTCATTGAGCGAAACAATACAAGATCAGCAGGCTTGTTCTGTTACTCTTATATATAACGGTTTCATTAGAGTTACAACACTGTACCTTTTGTATCCTATTATATCTGCATAACGTTATAACGATAACGAAATTATCATTAAGAGTTACAAAATAGGCATGTGCTGGATTATATACCGGATGTGATAAAATCTCGATGCCGTATCGTCTAGACGAATACCAAGACCAAATCTGGCAGCTAAAATAAGACTGGTGAAACGAATGGACTTTATTTGATCTTTATTTTAACAAGCAATTGTTTTTAAACAAATTTGTATGTAAAAATCATTGGTATATAAAAATCGTTTTTGTATGTAAAAACCAAAAGACGATTTAGAACTTTTTGAATAATTTATAATATTATTTCATATAATCGGACTGATACTAATATATTCATATATTTCACGTTTTGTATTTCATATTTTATTTTATATTTTCAAAATACGAAAATATAAAAAATCTGAAAATAAGTTTCGCAAAATTCGACGGTTTTTCGACAATGCCTGTTCTCCACATAACAGATATCCGTCCAACTGATGTAACGAACGATGAATGGGATTACAACGCGTAAGGGAGCCGACGGATACCGAACGGGGCGTAATCGGTCGTTACAGAATCGTTCGCGCAGAAATCCTCTTCCGTGGTCCGCGGATTGGATCTATCGAGAGGGAATCGGTCGATAGATCGTCTCGGATGGCCGGCGTCGCGCGTCGCGACTCGGGTATAATATACACGGGTTGAGCAATCGGCTCCGTTGAATCGTTGAATTCCAAGGTGTAAACGGTGGAGATTAATAAGAGAGAAATCGCGCGCGAGCAGACTCGCTTCGACGACTCGACTGTATAAATTACCTCGGCTACCGAGATTTTTTTCCGCTTGGGGCTGTTGCGATATAACGCCGATTTGACATTAATACGTCTTCCACGCGAGTGCTCCAAAACTCGTTAATCTTAAATTTTCTCCGTAAATCTGTAATAACATTCACTTTCCTGTATAATCAATTTCTAATTTTAGACGAAACGAGATATATTATATGGGATGTTTGTAAATTGGTAGTACACAACCGAGAAGAGGATAATTCTACATGAGGAAATAAGTAGAAAACGTAAAAGAAATTTTTTTTCATATAAGACTTATTAGATTTCGAGAAAATCGATTTTTAATACTCGCTGGGCACGAATTTAAAGATGTATGGATCACATTTCAAAAATATAAAATTTTCATTGCTCTATTATTATGTCTATATAATTATGTAAAATTTGAGCACAATTTTCTTATTGGTTCAAAGGTTATTTAATTTTTTGTTAGTCTAGATTCTTTTATAAAAAAAAAACGTAATATTTGTAAATTTAATGAGAGAGTAACATTAAGAATTACATCAAATTTTATACAAATAATGATCAGACAATAATAAATTCACGCAAAAGTTTGTTTAAATCCATTTACTCGTTTAAAATTCATTGACATAAAACTGCAGAAAAATGTGATTATTTTACTGCATAAAATTATTATGAGCTAAATTATTTGTTTTGTTTCTTGCGGTTAAATTAAAGCGTATTCATGGACTATCTCTCTCTCTCTCTCTCTCTCTCTCTCTCTCTCTCTAACATCATAAACATTTTTAAAAATAATATTGACTAATATTAGCTCATTTTGGCTGATTATTTGAGTGATACTTTTAGTTGATACAGCGGAAACGTCTTTGACAAATTAAAAAGCACCAGAATATATTACAAAGCGTATACAAAAATTTACTTCAAAGAGCAGAATTGTGTATAGCAGAATGAGCAACATTTTCAACAATTTATAAAGTAATAAAATTTATCATGCATGAATATCCTGCTTTTATTGTATATTCTCGATTACTCAGTACAATAATAAACACAAACATAAGCAGAGAGATAATGATCTACAGCGAGAGCCATTAAGTTGAGACATAGTTAAGTGCCCGGCAAATATTTAAAACCGAGTTTCTCGAAAACAAAATCTCATTATACAAAAAAAATTAATCTGTGTCTTCTACCTATTTTTCATGTGGAATTGTCTTCTTGTTGATTGTATCCAATTCACGAACATCCTGTATTACCATCCATTTGTAAAAGAAAACATACAGGTATAATCTATATTTATAGATTTGCGACGCAACGCAGTGCATGCAAGCGGTTTCCATTTTAATATTCATTCGCTTTCTTAAGCTAATTGAGTCTCGAGCGTTTCGTCGGTAAATCAAGCGGCTGCGGCACGTTTAAAGCGCGTTATTTTTGCGCGATCTTTTCTAATATCGCTAACGAATGGCTAACCGAGTTAGCGCCGGTCGAACGGTACCGGAGGAAACCGGACGAGAGTGAGTAGAGCAGCTCCTTTGTCTCGACGTCGATTCCATTGTTCCGGCCGATGCGTAAAAAAAAGACTTGAAGAAGCAACACGACGGTGACGCGCGGACGCGCACGAATTTCTTCGGCGAGTTGACGACGACGGCGGTCGTCCCGACAAATTCATATAATTATTTCTCGATTAGAAGATGGCGAGCCAGTAAACGTTACTCGAGGTTAGATCACTGGCGTGTGTTAACGGAACAAATCTGTTTATATCAGTCGCGTTTTAAGTATTGCTCTCCATTCCTAATTTAGTGCTGTATGAGATTGCGGATTTTTAGTTACACCACGATAATGTTAAGTGTTTAGATTAGATTGAACTAAGTCGACATCGTTATTCCATCGTCTGTCTCATTTAAAATATAATACTTGCTCAATAATTGCGGGGCATCGCAGACGATTCCGAAAAATTAATACACTGTGAAAGGAAAATGTATTAAATTAAAATTTAAAAGAAATGACTAAAAAAAGAAGCAATACAAGATGTAGTATCATAAAAAATGTATAATTACCTTTATTACTGAATCAAAAGACCTATACTTGATCAGTTATTTTAAATTATGAACTAAGAAGCTGTAATAAAATGTACTAAATTTTTAAATAAATGTACTAAGTTGTTTGAATACTATTGGTATAACATTCATTTACGGAAAATAAATATTTGCTAAATATAAAAAGTAATAATAGTTAAATCAAATTAAAGATTCTTGCACCAAATAAATATATGTTTACATTTAGTAAATATTTAACTGGCACTATATTCAAACAGATATTAAAATTTAATACATTTTTCTTTCAATGTAACATCCACTTTGATTTATCGTAAGTTAGAAAGAAAAATAGCGCGATTTGTCACATTTCAGAAACATGAACCTTCTTGGGCAGTACGTTACTTCATAAAATATGAGTTGATGACAGAAACGGAAGAGAAAGAAGGAGAGAAAGGATGTCGCAGATGAGACAATAAAAATGAAGAACGATACCGACTTAGCTCAATCTAATCTAAACACTTAACATTATCGTGGTGTAACTAAAAACCCGCAATCTCATACAGCACTAAATTAGGAATTTCCTAACAGCGGTAAATGATTATAGACTTCCGAGAAGGAGGAAGATACAGGGTGGGAAGAACATCGCTCCGAGCGGCGAACGCGATGCGTGTCGCTGAGAGGAAGTCGTCGAGGGCGGGGAAGAAGGGTGGCAATAAAAACTGATCGGGACGCACATCTCGGTGGGGCCGGTCTTTGCGGGCCACCAATGTCGAGCCGTCGAGAAAATAGAAAATCGTGGTGCGGCTCCCTAAATGCGGGCGGTGTGATGTCATGCGGAAATAGTTGTCCGTCTACTCGCCGATGCGACGCGCCAACACGGGTCGCGGCCGCAACCACACGTCGGGGATAGAGAGAGAACCGATCTCGATCGATCACGAACGATTACCTTCCTCGCCTCAGCTACGAAAGAAGAGCCGATAGTTCGGGACGCCGCGCCGGGTCAAAACCGGTATAATTTCCGTGGGTCCAATTTTCGAGATTGAAGCCACGGAAAAACACATTCGACGTTAATTGCGTTTCTATCGACACTAATGAGCTCGCGTCTTAATCGGAAAAGCGTTTATTTAGAAATTATTTTACCACCTGTTGTTTTCTTTTGATTTCGCCTCATATTTTTCCAGAGAAATCAATTAAATTAATTAAGTCTTAAAAGATAAGTAAATTAAAAAAAATATGATTATAAGGAAGTTAGACTGATAAGAATAGATTAAACAGAGAAAGAATCCTAAAAAATATAAAATAACTTTTTTACGACAGATTTCACGAAAATAATTAACCTCTCATATGTATATATATAATTAAAGAGTATTAATTGTTCTTAATGCTTATTGACATCTATTGATGAATTTACGCGCTGTTAACCACTCAACATGCATACTCTTTAAAACTTTTAGAGTAAATCTCACTATGAAGAGTGAAATCTTATTCTTAAAGATTAAAAATTAACTTTTTAAAGACTTTTTAAACATACTTTTCTCTGGCTCAATTTTCACTCTTTAAAATGAGATTCTACCTTAAAAAATTTAGAGACTACGATTTATTAAAACACACAACTGTTCAATATACAAAGTACGATATATGCATCGAGTGAAAAAAGGCAGAAGCAGTTAGATGCGAGTATCGTTAACTTGCAAGGGATAGAATATTCCCCAGACAACAAAAAGTGTCTAAAATCGGTTCATAAGACGGTTTTTGTGTCTAAAAGATGACTTAAAGACGTCTTTATGTCACAATTTTAGACTTTGTGTTGTTTGAGTCGGTACACGCAAAAAAATATTTTGCTGCTCCAGCTAGAATTATAGCTGTTTTTTGTATCTGATAGAAAATTATGTATCATACGCATAGAATTTATAGCACAAATCTAAATTCTATCTCTGTCATCTATATGATTAGATGCAATACATATCCAATATCACAGTACCTGCTAGAAATTTATCTATTCCAGCTATTTTTCGTACTTAGATAATTTTCGCTGTAATTGCAAGATCACTTTTTTGAATGTAGTTATTTCGTGATACGCATTTACGTATTTCTTAATAGTAACGAATTTGGTGATACAAAATATTCGGGGTTTGTTGTCACGCATATGACGTACTATTGTGTACGCAAGGTCACCGCGTTATCGCTCGACGCAGTAGACAACGGTCGAACCTGTTGTTATTCTCGTGCGGAACGCGGTCACGACGAGATAGGAAAGTCCGGACACAGCGATCATGAAGTTTAATCAATTTCCGTGTCGACTCAGATAGATGTATCAAGACGACGGCTTTGATGAAAACGTTTATATACGTTTCACGCGGTTTATCTAATCACAGGAATCGAAACGATAGGAACTATAATTAAGGGGACGGGTGGAATAAAGGCCTTATTGTAAAATCTTGATATTAATAAAAATTAAAATAATTTGCTACTTTTTTATTATACACAAATGAGTACAGTATCGAATGAATTTATGTAATGTCTTTAAGAAGTTACATGTTACAATACTTTTCTATTACGATCGATATTACATGAAAAAGCTAATTGCTAGAAAAAGGGCCGAAGTAGAATTGTGCGTTTATTCCGTCCATCCCCTCAATTACACTCGTGCCTGTTTTTATCAATGTAGTTTAATTTTAATCTCGGTTCTACTAATTCTTCGTCCTTCTCTAAAAATTAATATTTGCCCTTTCGATTATTTCCGCATTTCGCGGATATTTCTACGTTTATCGCGTCTTTAATCAATTAATATTCGGGTATTATTTATTCGTCTATATATCGTAATGAATAATGATCGTTATAAAATCATGATTGAGTTGAAGAACTGTGCCCCAACAGTATAAAAATTTGAAGCAACATTGCTATAAGTTTTGTACTGTTGGGGTGAGAACAATTGACAAAGAAACAATCCGTCCTTCAGATTATTTTCGCATTATTTTCGCGGACATTTCTACGTTTATCGTGTCTTTAATCTTAACACTCGTATATTTATTCGCCTGTATATCGTAATGGATAACACTCGTTATAAAACGTTAATTATTGTATATTATTTAAAGTGCAGGGAGTGCGCGAAAGTGCAGTAAGGAGCAACAGGTGTAGCGTCGCGCCACCGCCGTGGTAATTCTCTTTAGTGCGTGAAGTTGGCCGCGCGAATTTACGAATGCCGCGCGTTCGGCATTTCTCCGTTCATTACGTTGCGAGGCGTCGAGTGGATTGTACGTATATACGTACTTTTCTCGCGTTTATTCTCCGTCGCGATATAACGAGACGCATCGGGAGTGTCGAGTAAAGTGTCGCGAGACGTGATCGTATATTCTGATGATTAGTACGCGTGCGAAATTAATCGTCTTCGCGAACGGGTGTGAGTGCAACGAGGGAATCTGAGAGGAGGAGGTAGCTTGGGAAGCATCAGGCAATATGGCGGAGCAACCATGTGGTAAGTAATTTACTTTTTGTTGAGTTACTTATAGACGGTCTATTTTTTTCCGTTTATTTGGACCGTTCGTCACGAATGACTTGAACGAAAATTGGAGAAAGATTTTTATTTATGAAATTTTAAAAGAAGTTAATGTCTAAAAAAACTTCCCCCCGAGATTGTGTGAAAATAAGGAGATATTCGAATAAACGAAGACAAATAAAAAAAATTTATTGAGTCGTAATAATTTTTTTCTTAATATTAGATCTATTTTGAGCTCTGTAATAATTTGAATATATTTGTATTTTATAGTTCGACGTAGGTTGACTTCGCTGCTGCGCATCGTATTGGTGAGTGAGAAAAATTCTTTTGTTTTACATTGAGATCGTGATTGAGATAACGGATCTGTGATACACAATATATAAATATGTATGTATACATATATCTACATATTACATATGTAAAATTTGTATTAGATAAATATATGTGATATACCTACAGATGTACGTATACAATATATATCAATTTTTAATTAAAAAATATGATATTATATAAATTCGTTACCTTAAATGGATAGACTAAATCAGAAGCAATAATTAATCCTGGAATATTTTTTGTTTATACAAACATTCTCAAGAAATTGTCAAGAGATACATTTAAGACTATTATGAGAAAATAAAATATATCTATTAATAATATCATTTATAAAATTTTGTTATGTCAATGTATTATAATTTTGACTTAAATAAATAATGAGAATAATAAGAAACAAAAGAAAGAAGTAAAATAAAATTGAAACACAAATATATTGAATAAATATGATACGTTCTTTTATCAGAATACAACACTTTCAATTTCAATTTAATATCATAATATTCATATTTTATGGATAATAAAATCGAAAATCAAAATGTTCATGAGTTATATATATATGTATATATTTATATAAAATAAAAATATATAAATTCATATGTACAACACACACAGTAGAGAATAATTTTTAATATTTAGATATATTATTTTCTTTTTTCATTTTCTTTCTTCTCCAATATTCTTTTATTACATTTTAGAGTCTGCATTTGTCCTCCCTATCTTCTTTCAGGATTAAATATTGCATGTTGCAAGAAAGCAATATTCAGAGATTCTCTCAATGCGCATATATTACAAGCAATAAAAGAAAAAGACATTTTTTTTACATTTATTCAATACAGCATATATTTCATAGTATAATCTATTCAATATATTTTATTAGAAAACAAATGGTATTTGATCATACATATAATTTTTTCATCTTTTGCAAATCCTGTCCACTTACTGACAACCCGATTTGAAACAAAGTAGAACGACTTGAGGTCGAGTAAACATTTTATCGCGGAATAGAAAGAATTTTTATATATAGATTACATTAGAGCGCTATCATTTAGCGATATATTTACGTAATATATAGTGTGTCTTGCAAGAATCGTTAATCATTAAGATTCGCAATTCTGCTTAAACTATCATATGTCTTTCCTCGAGACTTATATCGATCGCTTGAGCTATTACTATCTAACGTTTACGAGTTTCTAATAACCATAACTCGTATCGTCCGTGACGATTACAATTTTCCCTGCCGTATCTGCCGCAATTATAGCAACTAATTTAATGCTTCCGGCGCGCCCGACGAATATAGGCATCGGGCTGGATCGATGGAGATCGCTAATCTTTCTGTTATCGGAAATTGTAATTCAGTTGCGGCTAGAAAGAGAGAAAGGGAGAGAGAGAGAGAGAGAGAGAGATGGAAATCCTCGATGATCGAAATTTCGTGTCTTCTCATTATGCATCAAGTCTCGAGTGGATTCATTTTTCAAACGGTTGACGTGTTTCTAATCTGCCTGCTCAAAAAGCGATAAGGTAAGGCGCCCTTTTTTCGACGTTTTTTTCCGATGAAGTTAATCGACATCCATAGAGGCGATAGAGGCGATAATATCGACACGATCATACAGATAAGCAGGATCGATAACATCGCCGCGTTTGATCCCTCCTTACGATTTTTTTCGTTCAAAGTGCAAATCTTACCACTTTTTTTTTTCGTTGCTCGATTTAAATATAGAATGTTTTGCAATTCTCACTGTTTGATTTTATGAGATGAAAGATTAGGAATTATATTGAAATGGTGTATCTCGAACATTTTCTTCAATTCTTAATCTATTAGTGTTACGATTTTAAATTGTTTACTTTTATTTATTACAAAAACACTTCTCACAATATTTACCAATTCGCCATCCATTTTTCTAAATTGAAATTTTAATTAAATTATATATATATATATATATATATATAATCTAATCTCTTTTTTAAGAATTGTGAAACAAAAATGACAAACATGATATTAAAAATATAATCTCTTTGTCGATATTATTCGTAATTAGTCAATAATTTTCTATCGATTTAAAAAATAGTTTTTCTTTTCAATGAAAAAAATTAATTTTTTTGGTTGTATTATATTTGAAGTGAGGGAGTACAAAAATATAAACTACAAAATATTACTAATTTCGAAAACAGTTTTTCGGACTCGTCTGTTATTGGGGGCCAAAGAGATCACGGGGATGGGATGCGGGGGTGTCGCGGAAACTAGGAGATTTCGTGCAGCTCGAGATCGCGGGTGCCGGCGGCGAAAGTCAGCGGCGGGGATATATTCGTGTGGCCTGGGACATTCCGGATGAGTACCGAGAGAACGACCGGCGGTGTCACGCCGTCGGCATTATTGCGCATGTGCGCGGATTACACTTGACGGGCTCAAAAAATCAATGACCTCGCCGCCGTTCTCCATGATCTCGCGAAATAATAGATATAACGTCATCGCCGTGTACTCGTCGTATTCGAAAGTCGAGTAAAACGCGAACGTCGACCCTCTCCTGGAGCACGGGACGCTCCGCGTCGCGCGAGAGGTTCGGCGTCGCGACGCACCGTCGGAACGACCGCGGCGTCGCGCACCACGGGCCGAATGCACGCTGGGCCACGACGACGGGCGACGGGTGGCGGGGAGAGAGGGGAAAGTGCGAGAACGCCGGAGAGAGGAGAAGAGAAAATGGCCGGCGCGGCGAGGGTGCAGCTCGGATGGCGGCGCTAGTGTAAGACGGCCGAATAGCGGTACGCGGCGAAACCAGCCGGGCAACCTCCACCGCTGCCGCTCGGCGCTCAGTTCGTGTCCTCTCGCAGCGCACGACGGTTGCGGTCGCGTCTACGTCGTCCTGTTTTGCGTCTCTCGCGGAACAGAAACTGAACAAAAAAAGAAAAAAAACACACACCAGAAGAAAGAAAGCGGGGATAGGAAAGACCGAAGAACAGACTGTGACCGCGTGAGAATGGAAATTGCGTAGTGCGACTCCGATAAACAAACATCCGTACGGTAGATGTAACGTAGTACAGTTTCTGTTTTTCTTTTTCGTCGGAGTATAAGAAACGCGAAGGTGTCCCGTATATACGTCGCGCCGGGGTTCACTCGGCAGTGAAAAAAAAAAAAAAAATAGTCTGCAGTGTGAAAGTGGTGATAATCCAGTGCGCGTCGAACGTAGGTGGTATTCGGTCGTGCGGCGTGGACTATCCGGGTGAATCGTTCGTAGGGTGATCGTATACGTAGTATACGGCGCAGCGATTCGCGACTCGCGTCGGTGCACGGAGTGGCGTGTAAGGGAGAGAGCGAGAGGGGCGAGAGAAAGAGAGGTGGCGAGCGTGAGAGGGCGAGAGACAGCGCGAGAGAGGAGCGCGTACTCGCTCTCCCTCCCCGTCGCGTCTCCGCGCGCGCGGTGCACCGCGCCGTCCGTCCACCTTTCGCGTTGCCGCGGAGTGCACGGGATAAAATGGCGCTTGCTTTCGTCCGTGCACCTCTATCGACCGTGACGAACTGTTCGGCGGAATCGCGTCGGCACCGTTCGCCGCGGCCCTTCTGAGGGAGCCTAAAACGACACGTCCCTCGTGCCGACCGTCGTCGTTCCCCGTCGTCGCGTAAGCCGATCGTCGACGTCGTCGTCGTGACCGTCGTGTGCCCCTTTCTTCGATCCTCGCTCCGTCGCCGGGGTACCGTGTGTTGTATGTGCAAGTGTTGAGGAGCAACGGGGAGTTCTTCGCGATCGCGACGATTTCGGAGCGGCCGTTTCGGAGCTGAGCGATTCCGGAGTGAGCTCTAGGTGAGTCCAAGTCGGTATCATTCTGCGACTCGCGTCTCGTAACGCTGACGATGCCCCGGAGGCGTAAAGTCCTAGGCTGCGTTCAGATATTTCTTTTTATCCAGGTATCACTTTATCCTTCTCAAGTAGAACACAGAAGCCATAATAATATCATAAGGATATCATCGTGACCTTATTTGTCACTTTACGAGTTTATTTTTAAGTATCAAATAACATGATGTCCTATATGATATCGTTATGACTTAATTATGACTCTGTGTTCTACCTGAGTCTCAAGGAACACACAAAAGTCAAAAGAAAATCGAAATGCCTTTATTTTGATTCTTAGCATCAATAAATAATTAAATTTGGTAACCAAAAATCATTATTTTCGCGTCAAAATAGACTCATTTTGACTTTCTCTGGCTTGAAGTGTGAAGGGTCCCTTGAGGTGTTTAACATTTAGTGAACAACAAAGATAAAATACCTGGGTGCAGCCAGGTGAAGTTTCTGAACGCAAATGATCTTAACGGAAGGATTGTGCGTTTTAACGCGATTCATTTTTCATGGCAAGAGTCTCGCTATCGCGAGCCCGTCTCTATGGATCGCGAGTATCAGGAGCTGGTATCGCGATAACCCAGCGTTAATCTGTGACGCCCCGAGGTAGCCTGTAGATATCGCGCGGCCAAGAGATTTCGTAGAACTGCATCATATACGCGACCCGTTACACGAGACCGTGGACGGAACCATGGGACAAATTCCCGCGATACTCCACGGAAACTTCGCGTAACGGCGAGGTATTAACGATCGGTATCACGGTGAAAGGCATTAATTCACCTCTCTCGTTCCTTCGACTTCCAGCGGATTCCGATTCTAACGCCTTTCCTCGCGCTCCCTCGCGCTCATCGTTGCACCACGTTTTATTGTGCAAAATTGAAAAAGATGTCAAACGGTTCGAGAGCACTCTACTCGAGTGATCGAGTAACTGCGTTTAATGAACCCCTTCTTGGATTCCCTTCGAAATTCCTTCCATTTTTTTTTTTTTTTTACGAATTAATCCAATCGAGTTGGTGCGCATTTTTTTAAATCGATGCATCGTCTATTAAATTTTTTTAATTATTACGATACTGTAATTGGTGGTTAACGATATCTGTTATTACGTTTAAAGGTCACGTTTAATCGATCAGTTCGAATTTGTTTATACGTATCGTATTTCTTGGATTGTAAATTGACCATAAAATATGAAAATACTGAAAATATAAAATAATAAAACGATAAATGTAAAAAATAAATAACGAAGGAAACCTGATGATTTTATGATCAGTTTTTTAAAGAGAGAAATATATCCGAGAAGGGAAGCAGTCGATGGCTGTGCAAAGAAATTTCGGGGTAGCGAAGGTCGCCCAGCGACACGCGATACGTCCGCGTGTGTACATAGGTAATATGCGTGTGTGCACAGGCGAGCGCGAGCGTAAAGTTTTCGCACGCGTCCAAACGCGCCGAAGAACGCGCCTTCGGGCCAGCGTGGCGCACAAATACGCGCGGCGTGTAGCACACGGAAAATGACAGGACATGACGTGTTTGAGCTCGACTCTACGCGCAAATATTTTACGCGGGCAAACACTCGCCGCGACGGATCGTACCGTTTCTTCTTACTCCCTCGCGGCCGGCGAGAGGATTTTCTTCCTCGTTCCGTTACGTAATCCATCAAATGTCAAAACGGTTCCTCGCGAGGCCATTCTATCGAGCGGTTTAGGGTTACCGTACGTCCTCGTCTAATTTTTTTGCACGTGGTAGTAAATTTCCCTTTTGTATTTTCTTTGGGATTAGGGTCAACATTATCAGTAATTTTCTTTCACGATCGTTATCGTATATTTTGTATGCTTGGTTGATTGCGATGAGTTGTATATCGTAATAAGGTATAGATCAGAAATATCAAACATGTTATATATAATAAACTAATCAATTTAGATGTTTACTTTCGCACGATTTTAGTAATATATTTTATTATTATATTTGTCGAAACTTCATTTCATGTTATTTAATTTGTCGTCGATGTTTTGAAATCAATCCCAATAATATTTTATAAATGAGATACATGGAAAGAGCGATTTTACTGAATTATCTATAATTTAGCTAAATACAGATCCGAAAATGTAATTTTGTTGGACCGTTAAAATGATTACGTAGGAATCTCAAATATGATGAGCAGTGCTGCAAAAGTATTGACATTTTAGTAATTAGTTTTTCGATTAGTTCTACGTAATTATTTTGATGATCCAACAAAATCATTTTCAGATCTGTATCTTATAGCTAAATTTTTTAATATTTCAGCGAAACCATCCTTTTCGTATATAGTAAAGAACATACTAAATTTTAATAAATATTCGTTTGAATAGTTTTACGTAAATATTTACTAAATATAAACGTATATTTATTTGACAAAAACTATTAACTTGATGTAACTTTATTTTTCCATTGAGTAAATATTTATTTATAAGTAAGTAAATGTTTACTTAGGACTATTCAAAGAAACATGTATTATGATTTAGCAAATTTTTTTTCGTTGTACAAATACGTGTATAATTTAACTTGAACGAAGATAATGCACGCATGTCATTCATATTGACTAAAAACTGTTGACTAAATTCCGATAAATTTACGTAATGGACGCAGAAAACGGTCATAAATACTCGAGAGATCGGTCGACGAGAAATGAATTTCCGTGACGTGATCACATCACGAATATGTCGACGAGCGAACCGATCGTTATCGCTGACAATGAACATATTGCTAGATAGGAAGTGTGATAATTCTTCGGCCGTTGGATAAAAAAAAGGAGTACAATCCTCCGCTTTTCTACCTGTTGTTGGCCAAGCTAGGATCCCATACACGGTGTTTACCTCGAGTTTACGTTTTCAAACGTAACTGAATCGTAGTAACAATGTTTTTTCACATTGACGATCATGCTAAGCGCGATTGGCTTTGGTGAAAACTTGGTGTGAAAACGTCTACCTGAGTCTAAAATTCACGTATGCGAACTACGTGTCCTTTAAAATGCATCGCGAGCACTGTTTTGAAAATCGGAATAATCAATCTTTATGTCGATACAACTGTCTTTCTGAATCTGAATTGTGTTTTAGAAAAGTGTGAGGAAAAGTAGTTTTACAAATATTGAAAGTAACATGATCTTTTTACAAGTTCCTTTATTTCGATTCTTTTTTTGCAATCTCTACAAGCAGCTGACGCTTTTATATGTTCAGATACAACACATGTGTTTCAATGAAACAATTTTTCTGTATTTTTACGCTCATAAAATTTTTGTTCAGCAGAGAAAACACATGTAACGATGGAAAACGTGGAATTATTTAACAGGTCCGCAGCAAAATGTTCTCCTCGTTTTACAAAATAATCCCAACGCTAAGAGGCTAAACAGAGAAAGTATGCCCAGCACGCAAAATAACGACAATCTAGTTTATTAACCATTAACCCGTCTATTAACCATTATACTCGTAACATTTAGCGGCTCGCATGCAAAATCGTGCTCTCTCGCGCGTTAGTAAAACACGACAGTTTCAAAACGGTTTCCACTGTGTTCGCAGGCGTGTTGAAGTAGCGACGGTGGCCTCGTTTCGCGATATAATCATATAATCGATTTGGTAACGACTCCAATCGCCCTTCGATTCACAAGTACATTCAGATCACAAGAAAACAACATTAATAAAACAAAGTGGAAAATGCCATTGCATTTCGTAAGCGCCCAGTGCCTATCAAAAGCAATGTTTCAATCCTTAAATGCTGCACTGAAAAAAAAATATAGTCAATTTTAACAAATATTTAGTTCAATACAGTCAACTAAATATTTATTAAATATAAAGATATATTTATTTGATACGAGAAACATTAATTTGATTTAACAATCATTCTTTTTACTGAACAAATACTTATTTACTGTAAGTAAATGTTTAGTTGGCAGTATTGAACTAAATATTTATTAAAATTGACTATATTTTTTTCAGTGTGTCATTGTTTTCTTATTCCTATATAAGGTCTGTTTTCTTTTTAGCTAAAGTTCTTGCACGTTGGAGAGAAAAAGAGAAAAGATGAATCGTACATGAAATTCAGCTAAAAAGAACAGAGGCCTATAGTATCTGATTATACAATTTTATATATTTTATATATATTAAAATTTTTGTCTTTTAAACATAGAGATACTCACATTATATCTTGTTATATCTAAACTAACGCAAATAAACTTCATATTATATGTAATCTGATAAATTAAAGTAAAACAGAATTTCCAGGAATGTATATAATGTCTTTAAAGCTATATCCATGTGGTAGTATAATTATACAAAAGGTATATTCAACGACTTTAAACCCCAAGGCGCATCAGAGGGTTAATCGCGCGTGCACGTAGAATATAGACACCCGCAGCGACTTACCCCCGTGTTCCTCGTTTTCCCTCGTATTTACGGCGACGTGACTCCAGAGCTTACGCAATTTCATAAATGAATCGACCCGCTTCCGTCATTAGGGCGTAATTCCATTTTCGGCGTCTCTCTCCTTTTTCAGCTCGCCACGATTAGCCTCAATTCGTCGTATAACGTATATAAAAGCCGCTAATTTGTCCCGTATCTTCTTTCGTCTCGCTCCAGACGCGTTTACAGGCGCAACTACTTGCTGTCTTTCACATGTCGGACATGGCAAGAGAAAGAGAGAGAGAGAGAGAGAGAGAGAGGGAAAAGATCGCCGGCAACGTGAGAACGAATCCTCGGATGTTTGTCTCCGTGCTCGTGGCGCTATCCGGTCGTGGAGATCTTGTCCGATAATCGCCGGCGAACCGTTAGACGAAAACGATCGCGAGCCCCCCGCTGAGATATCGCGTTGCCCTCCCCCCATTCCACATCTCCCCCTCTTCACTCGCTCTTCATCTCGCTTTGCGTATGTACGTACTTACGTATGCTCCCAGGGGCGAATCTGCGTGGAAATTAATGAAACTTAAGCTTCAGCCGTCAAGAGACCCCATAAGGCATCTTCGGAGCACTTGTAACCCGAGGCGAAACGTTATCCGAAATATTATCCCCTCATTTTACTTTAATGGAAAGAATTAACGGTATAATTTAAGATTAGTATAAATAATTGTTATCAGTCTTCTGTCTATCCGTTTTCTTCTATTCTATCACTGTTAATCTATAGCGTCAAATTTAACCTAACGTGAGTCGCCACTGTTTCTACTCAATCATATCGTTATTTTAGACTAAAACAATGGCTGTAGTTAATACTATACAGTGTCAATTTGACACGATATAGTGTCAAATTTAACATGTAATATTTAGTAGGAGCAGTGGCGACTCACGTTAGGTTAAATTTGACACTATAGATTTAACAGTGATATCTATCTCGAAATCACGCGTTATGTGAAGAAAGGGGATACACATTGTCTTTAATATTATAAAGCTGTTCGCGTTGCTTATACTTTTTATACTCAGCATCTTCTTTTTATTTTGCTCCAACATACATACATACATACCTTATTTTGAAAAAATTTTAAGGGATTTGAAGCAACGCGAACGGACCTTATTTTGCGTCCGCTCCAAAAATGATTAGTCCCGAGGCCTCGAAGAGTTCTCATACTTTACTGCGCACTTCTAAGAGGCAATCTCATCGGCATGGCGAAGATCGGAGCAATTAATTATGATTACTGGTATTATTAGAGACGCGTACTGGCGTGTCTATCTATCGACGCGTGTCTGCATGTGCGTGTGCGTGCGTGCGTGCGTGCGTGCGTTCTCACTGACTTGGCCCGCTCGTTGAATATGTACTCGCTCTCGCACACGCTCGGGCACACTCGCCGCTGGTGTAATTGCATCGTGAAAGTGTTACAAAGCGATTCCCGTCGGCCCTGTGAAAACGCGTGGCGTTGCGTCGCCTCGCGTCGACTTCGCGTCGTCGCGTCGCTCGATCGAGCGCTGCACCGCCGCTGTAGACGTAGTGAAAGTAGTGCAACCACCTGGCTCGTCCTTTGAAAACCTGCAACCCGTACGTGCATACCTTCGGCATGCACGCGCCAATCTAGTCCCGCGAGTTAGCGTCGAACATCTTACGAACATGTTGAGAGGAAAAAGGTTGTCTTTTCGATGAAAAGCTTGATCAAAAAATAGGTACAGCTGATCGTCTTTAAATCTATTCTCATCGATAATCCATCTAAAACTAAAAATTTAAGCTAAAAATGACAGTGTTTTATTATAATATACTTTTATTTATTTATTCTACGAATATATCATTGAGACATTATTACGCATCGCTGTATACAATAACCTTTTGTCGCTTTTTGTATCATCTATTTTGATTTTCTCCTTTTTCATATTTAAGTCTCTAAAAGGGTCAAATAAATCCATGAAATAACAGTTCTTTTTCGAAAATCCCAAAACAATCCGGGATTATACGGGGCATTAAGGAAGTTCCACAAAATCTTGAAATGCGTCGTCATGGACAAGCCGGTCGATTATAATCTCGTTTTACATGTCCGACCACGCCGACAGGTCCTGCTGCAACCGCGTAATCTCGCTCGCTCATCTGGGATCTAGGGTTACCTGGTGGTCGTCGCCGACGACCGACGAGTGCACGTACTTGGAGCGCATTGTGTACGCGTGCATCTCGGGGGATATTACTACATTCGCGAGCTTCCATTTCGACTGGACGCGGAAAATACTTACGAGGCGAGATAGAATCTCTGAGATCGTCGCGTCATATCGCGTTGCGTTGCGTCGCTTCCGACGAGCGTGCCCGTGAAAATTCAATTTTCCGAGTCAGCCCCTCGACTGACCAGGTTATTTATATTTATGAAGATCTTATTCTCCATTTCTTTCAATAATATATTATTGCTTGCGAAAAATTATTACGTTTCTAATGGGGAATATTTATAATTGCGGTATTTTAACAGTTTTTGTTCGAAAAATGTGTCTCTAATTTTGATCGGATCTTTAAACATTCTTGGAAATACTTTTCATTTGTTATTATATTTAGATAAATAGCAATAATGCTATTTTTGCACCGAATTGCTTGTGTAAGTTAAAACAATAGTTTTCTTTTTCTTTCGTGTGTGCGTATGTGTGTGTGTGTGTGTGTGATTGCAATTTCTGAAAAATTCTTAAAAAATTATGATTTCTTTCCGTCGAAAACGCAATGTGTTATATTCACAAAAAGATAATTTTATTCAAGTATTTAAAAATTGAGCTACATACAGATTTGAAAACAATTTTGTCGGACCGACAGATCAAAATAATTATATACGATGCTCAAACTGGTTGCTAGAAATGTCAAAGCTTCTTGCAGTATTGTTCATCATGTTTGAAATTCTTACGTAATTATTTTAATGGTCCATCAAAATTTATCCATTATTTTCAGATCTGTATCTGGCTAAATTTTTCCATACTTCAGCAAAATCGTTCTTTTCGTATTCCTTACGAAAAAAAAGAAATTATCGAGCATAGTTACAATTTAATATGTGCAAGCATTATCTGTGCACGTCCGTACATTTGTTACAGTCATCAGATACCACTCGAACGATTAATTACACCCCTGATACGTTGCTAATCCCCGTCGTTTAAAATTGTACGTCACGGCCGCTCACGGTGATCTCAGTGCGCGTTGAAGATCGTTAGATCTTTGTAAATGATTGATACCGGGGATTTCTTCACGGCCGTTTAAACGAGACGAATAGAAACGTCACCTTATCTGCTTACGAGACATTCAATGTGTTTCCGAGATGTAGCCACGTCTTCGTTCTTTAGCCTACAAATTACGTGCGATACGAGATTCCCGTATGGCTACTGGAATTTTTAATGGACCCTCAGCTATTTGCATACTTCCATGACATCTGCCACAGATTGACTTACTGCCTCGTATCGAGCGACACGTTCGCTTACACAAGCGACGGTGGAATTGATAATTATCCCGCTGGAATTAATAAATCCCGTTAGAAAGACCAACGGGGGATTTTCATTCCCACCTAAGTATAAAGCAAAAGTATTTGTCGTGATCACGCTCAAAGATTAACGCGATTATCTCGATACACCCGACGGCATTTAAGCGCATGATTTTTCTTAATGTTCGCTTTCGATATCAAATTTCTCTTACAAAACACCCGGTGTGCGTTCCCGTCGTGCGCATACATCGTTAACGATCCGACGACTCTAAAGAAAAAGAAGAGTCAGTTAAAAGAGAAAGAACGAACCGGGCCGTTACGTAATTTTGATTTATTCGCGAGTTTTACTCGCAGAGTTATGACCATCGAAAGAGAGAGACGTTAATTTTTCGGCTTTTATATAGCGTGTCGAAATACTCACGGGGCGTGAGTTACAGTCATATTCATTCGTGCGTTCGTTGGACCACGATCTTTTAGACGTTGAAAATCGTTCGAGTCGGCGGTGCAACGACGGCCATTGATTCCACAGGGATATCGAACAACGATCAGGAGCCTAGTCGATAGCACCTGTGTGATACAGTAATAATAATTGCGACAGTATAAATCGCGCTGGGTTGCGAAACTCCGTGGATATCGCGACACCGAACACCACGGGGTGAAAGGTTTCCCCACCTAGATATCCGTAAGAAGCTTATCACGTGATCACGTCCCCACGTATATATCTACATATAAATACAGTCATTTCCAAAAAAATCGTTTGCTACACTGAAAAAAAATTTACTGTATTTTAATTAATATTTTTTCGAATATTTATAAGTAAACATTTTTACTTGTAGCAAACAAATATTTACACAATGAAAAAATGATATAATAATTAAATCAAATTAATGTCTCATTCTTGTCTCAAATAAATATATGTTAACTTTCAGTAAATGTGTACTTACTAATATTCAAAGAAATATTTAAGATGTAGTAAATTTTTCTTCAGTGTACGTTGATATAAAATACTTGTCCACTACACGTTTCTGTTTTATATTATTTACAATTTATTACTATTTTTGTAATTGTCATAAGCTTCGAAACAGCATCATACAGATGCCTCACCTTTTGAGGTGCATTTTTTTCTATTACTGTACATTATTTTATACTTGTACAGTTATTTATACTTCTCTTGTTAATTTTGCACTTCAATAAAGAGATAATGATTATTATTATTGTTATGTAACGTAATTCGCTCGAATGCAAAGTCGACAGTGAAATTATTAGGAATTCACGGATGGTTTATCAATGATGACCGATTTAATTAAAACGTTCGAGCGTACCTTTTACGATCGCCGATATTCGTGCCCGTCGATATTAATTTGCGAAATCGGCCGCGAGACAAATGCTTTCGTCGACCTAATTGTTCGATGCTCAAGCGCTTTATAAGCGGATTCTCGCGTGGCCAGCTCGCATTTACATACATTACGGCACGTACAACGACGTCGTGGACGATGGATACGAATGTATACGTCGGTAAACGTTATCTTCGATTTTTCGATAGACCGCCTCCTGTCTCCTTATTCATCGTACTTTCTCTCGCACCGATCATCGCCAGCACCGGAGGATAAAGCGATCGTTATCGTCTTTGCGAAAGAATCATTCGTCACCCCAGCCAAGTGTGAGCAAGATCGACGGGAGGGAGAAACGGTGTTCTTCTTTTCGCTCATGAATTTCTCGCGAGGGTAAACGCGGCTTCATTGTGTCCACGTGGCCGACCGCTCTAACTTTCTGCTTTAACGATCGACACGCGCATCCCTTCAATAATGATTACTGTGATCAAAAGCATTGTGAAGAGACGCATTTACGCCTAGAATAGACAATCGCAAGTTGTCAGTAAGTTTCAGCGGGATATTTTTTAATTTTATTCGGTCAGGATATTTTATAAATAAATATAATTGTGTTCATGATGTAAAAAGACCAAATGAACCAATTTCAGGGATTTCAGGGAATTTCAGAAATTGGTTGTTGCATGGAAAGAACAATTTTGCTGAAGAATCTAAAAATTTAGCTAGATACAGATCTGAAAATAATTTTGTAGGAATCTTAAGCATGATGAGCAATGCTACAAAATGTTTTGATATTCTAGTAACCAATCTTGTTGTCCTACCTAATTATTTTGACAGTCCAGTAAAATTATTTTCAGATTTGTATCCAGCTAAATTTTTAGACTCTTCAGCAAAATTGCTCTTTCCGTGTAGGAATTTTATAAGCCGATATAAAGCTGTTATAACAAATTTATCACTAATTAAAAGTTTGTCTCAAATTTTATTCAGCTATGATTATGCGAAACACCTGATTTTACGTCATGATCTGTCTTATTTTTTTTAAAGAGGACAGAAAAAACGGAATTAAATTAATTAAGAAGGTAATAAAAGTAAATTTAGGATATCTAGATAAATTAAGTAATAAATTAAGAATCAAACTTATCTTTCTCTTAAATGAGAGCTGAAAAATAACAATCTCGCGATAAATTCGGCGAAAAAATATTCGACTCTCGTCTCTCGTCGAAACGAAGATCCGATCGCCGATTCAGGGAGGGCCTTGCGTTGCATTATTATTCGATAGCGGTTCTAGAGGGGGAGAGCTCTTTTGGTTGGTAGGTGAAGAATAAATTTCGCACTGTCACTGGAGGAGATAAATGTGGCAGCCGTCGCGACGAATGGAGAAGTCTGGCTCCGATTATCGATATCGTTCGCGGCCCTTCGCACCACGCG
The DNA here is from genome assembly GCF_001594055.1 of Mycetomoellerius zeteki. NCBI lineage: Eukaryota > Metazoa > Arthropoda > Insecta > Hymenoptera > Formicidae > Mycetomoellerius > Mycetomoellerius zeteki. The sequence goes on from NW_017257294.1 coordinate 2,114,324, forward strand.
TAATGGTGCGATTCTTTTTTACATTTTAATCTTCTGGCATCATGTCGATGGATGGAATTTCGGGAATAGCCGTAAATTCACGAACAACAATAAATCTTTGGAGGAAGACTTACTTTAATTTTAAAATTCACTTGTCTTTGAAATACATTATTAAAGTCCCATATTTTTTATTAGAAGTATCGATATCAATTATGTAGGTTTTGTGTTTGATAAAAGTAAAAAATCGTTATCAAAAATAGAGACCCTATAACATAGTCTGACTACGAGCAGTTTTGTCGTAACAAAAATGAGAAAGAAGGAAGGGTATATTTACTGTTTCTTTTTATATATGTGCTATCTCATTCCAATTTACTGAAGTTAACAAACAGGACGGGCCAATCAAAAGTTTGTAATCTCGTGACCAGATTCTGTTATAGGGACTCTATATGAAGGATCATGTTTTTCCTATTACAACCAAATTGTAATAGGATATGATACGACTTATTAATGATGAAAGAATGAAGGCCGGAAGAATCATATTTTTTGAAAAAACCGGCGCCAACGAGAATACCCTGCACGACAAATTACCGGCGATAATTACCAGGATTTTGTTCGTCGGGGATGATGGATCTAGGTTTATTTTCTTGTTGACGGCTCGCCGTTGAATGGAAGAGTTTCGCCTCCTTCGTCCGTTCGCTGCTCGAGTTTCATGGGAATCTGGCCAATGGTCGTGGCACTCTGTACGAACCTTTCTTGCGCGCGTCTTGTGTCGTGCATATGGTCGTGGTTTTTTTTTCTTTTTACCCTTACCGGCGACGGGCCATTTTTTGGGAAGTGGGCGTACCTCTTTCCGGTTTTCGGTCCATTGTGTTCCGTCTTGCCTGCTTCGCTTCGCCCGCTCGCCGAGAATGCGCCGACGTTGCACTCGCGCGAGCCGCGTGCAGGCACAGGACCGGATTATCCCTACCTGTTCCTGCCGCGCACGCAACGTATACAGATGCCTGCGCCTGCCGTGGTACGCGGCGTTTTCTATACGTCGTGTACGGGAGAGGTATTTTCGCGTTGGAACACACGCGGCAACTCGTTTCGCTTAATACCGCCGCGGCATGGCGATGATTAAACTCGGAAAGTCGAATCCACTCTCTCACAAAATATATTTGTATCTAATATTGAAAAAGAATATAAAGTCAGTTTCACTGTTTTCGTATATCACTTCTCAAATATAAAAAATTACCGCAGGATTTAAATACTTAGATCGATTCTACAAAGTAAGGCTCGAATGAATTAAATCAAATATATACATAGGTCGTCTGAAAAGTTTTGAGCCTCAACATGAAAATGGCATTACTCGTCAAAACAATTTTGGTACTATAATCGTACATACTTTGAAAGATACCTGCGAAAATTGTAGCTACTTCCGGCGCTTAGTTGTTGTTTGACAGTCATTTGTGCCAGTCAATGTTAATGTTTTTATAAAAATGGAAAAAATCGAATATCAGCAGTCGCCATGATAAAAATTCACGAATTGCGGTTCGAATTAATTGACCATCCACCGTATTCACCAGATCTGGCCCCCAGCGACTTTTTTCTGTTTCCTAGACTCAAAGTTTGGTTCGGAGGACAGAAATTTTCATCGAACGAGGTCATCGCATCTGTAGACGCCTATTTTGTAAAGCAAGACGCTCAGTATTATTTGAATGGATTAAAGGGGTGGGAGCATCGCTGGAAAAAATGTATCGACTTAAAAGGAGATTATGTGAAAAAATAAAATTGAATTTGACCGAAAAATTACTTGTTTCTATGTTAGGCTCAAAACTTTTCAGACGACCCTCGTATAATGTTAATGCCAATAAAGAGCCGATATTGGTTGTGTATATTGATGAAAATTTGAATTTAATAATGTATCGAAGATGACCCAAAATTGAAATGTTTATGACTATTGTTATAATTATTGTTTCATTAATTACCACCACATTTATCGTACTTAGAATTTAATAAATTCATATATTATGTATATACACATATTATGTACATCCAGTGTCGGCTCTTTATTGGTATTAATATTATATATTTGATTTAAATATTTTCCCACCCGTGTGAAGTTAGCTTCCCAACTTTACAAAACATTATCTTTCTATCTATAGCTCATTCGATTGTTCATTCGAACTTTCGTTTGCACACTTCCGATAAAAAGATTATTTAAATAATTTTAGGGGAGTTGTCAACTTTACCCTAGTCCCTCAACTACGAGTAAATTAGATCGAAATAGTCTCAATAGATCAATAGTCAGATAGATTTTCGTTTGTACATTTCGAAACAAGTTTTACTTTTTTCCAATAGCATTCTTGCGATCTTAATCCTTTTATTAACAAGTTATATATATCGTACAGAAAAATTTTAGACTTATTTATCAAACAATTAATCAAACAATTATTTAAACGTTTACTAGATTATTACAATACGTTTTGTTGAAAAAATGCGAAACAATTAATTTCTTCACACGAACTCAAATACCAATCTCACCGTTTCGACGTTACCAACTTATCAACCTATTAATCGCGATCACAAGCGCGTGACATTAGGCCTGAGCCGTCATAAATCATGTATCTACCTTGGCATCTTTACGCCGAACCTAGGCTTCCGGGCTTAAAGTTTTATCGCGCGAGTGCGCACGTTCGAGCGATCGCGCTCCGCTTTCTGAATTTTCCAATAAAAAGATCGCCGTGAGTATATAACGCTCGAGCACAGCCGTTGAACCGGAAAGATTTAAACGGCCACCTATTTATGCCATCTATGGTTAATAGTAGCGCGCTGCCAATAGCCAACCGGCCTAACTGTTCAGTGGCAAATAGATATTGAAGAATGACGACAGCACGCCGCATTTTGATGAAGGATTCCGCGCGAGAGGGACGTGGCCACACGAGATGGTAGAAACCGTTAGAACTAGTGCTTTTCTCCTCCTCCTCTTCCTCCTCTTGGCCTTCTGCTCGCGCGCGGATGGTTATCTCGTCGAGAGGATCAAAAGATTCGGGTCGAGGTTAATCTCTACCTCCTCGTCGTCCGACAGGCACCTGCGATTAATTTCGTACCTTTTCTTCCAGTTCCTCGATATTTTTCTCCCTGTCTTTCCTTCTCGCCTCCTCCTCCTCCTCCTCCTCTTCCTCCTTCTCTCTTTGCCTCCCTCCTGGACACGCGATTTTCGAGAAAAAGGACGAGAAACGCGATAGTCGAGGACGACGAGGCTCCAATTTACCTCGACTCATCTTAATACCCTGCAATTTCGCGCGTAAATATTTACCATAAGAATATCCGCTCGAGCAGGATTCGTAACGGCGCGGCGGGGCATTTTTTTCACGTGAGATCGCGCGCGATTATTTTCGCTATCGATGAAGAAGAGCATCCCGTTCTCCCGTTGTTCGTCGTACGCACGGATGAGTCTTACTCTCGTCGCTTCCTCTTCCGCGATCTATATACCGCGGAATATAAAGCCTCTTTGCTCTGTAAGCTCCGGCGAATGTGTAAATTTACGGATCAAACGGCACGTTAATCGATCCTTACGACATCGGAGCCCCGAGTTCGCTGCGCGTATGTTTGTTCGGGATCTTTATTCGCCTGCTAGCTCCTAGTTGCACCGTCTATCGAGATGAAAGGAGTCTGTAGAAGGATCCAAAGGCTTCTGATGCCCCGTCTTCGCTTCTCCTTTTTTTAGAATCATCGCGCACGTTTAATGTGTAACGTGTGTCAGTTTCCTCTCTCTCTATCTCTCTTTCTTTCCTTATCCCTGGACCTTGCGAGTCTTCACTGCCTCAGGAGAATCCTTGGCTAAATATTTGATGTGCGAGAGCGCGCAGCTGCGACGGGATTCCGAAACGCCGAACAAACGACTGGGGATCGGCAAAGATACCGTTCATTATGAAATTCCACCTGGTAATCAGAGGAAAGAGAGAGAGGCTCCTTCCTTTACCAGCGCAATGGATCGAACTCCTTTTACAAAATTGTTTACAATAATACTATTCCTGCTTGATTTTAGCAACATTATTTTATTAGGTACGTTAGAAAATTTAGCAAAAATTTGACGATTTTTTTCCAAGATAGACGTTAACATTTTTAAAAGCTTTTTTTTATTTAATTTTGACTTTAATTTTTTGTCTATGATTAGTCGAGAGATATTTCGTCGCTCTATTAGAAGATGAATTATTCATTTAAAAGAGATTTATATGATCACGTGAAGCTGAAAAAAAGTATCGGAGTTGAAATAAATAGTCTGCGATCGATATACACTTGAAAAGAGAGTCGTGGCGGGAATATTTTTGGAGAAGAATATCGAGTGATTTTGCCGAAATTTCACGCTGTTTAACCAATCGCCATAGTTCGTCACCTGCCCAGTGACCGATGGCATGTGAGAAAGCATCGTTTAACGCATAAACTCGGCAAAGCGGATAGTTTTCCTTTGTCAATAGGACGCGCGTGCACTGTCCGGAAATATCGACGTCGCTCTGTGTGTGTGTGTGTGTGTGTGTACGCGTATCGCATCTGAGGCCTTTATACCTCGACGTGGGACACCTGGGGTTTCTCTCTCTTTCGGAGACGACACTACCGATTCGACACCTCTCCGTATTGAAAGCCGTTGTCCATCCGTTCGTGTAAAAGCCGATCGGAAATAAAGAGAGGGCGGGTCAATTTGTCCGCACGATTTGGAGAGCTCATGGGGTGAATCGCGCCATGTAACGTTCTCCTGCTGAGAACAAATATATAACGCCGTTATATTGGAGCTTCAGTTAACACGAAATATATGGATTATCGATCGTGTGCGATTTTAACCATCCCAATGTGTTCTCTCCCGATTCTTTTGTTATTCTAAACGCTGTCGTATTCACTCTTTATAAGATATGCTTTATATTTTATATTCAATAAACATTTCTAGATAAACACCAAAGAATTTTTTCTTAAAATTTACCCTGAAGATATGATAGTCGTGGGACAATATTGTATTTCGAAGAATTTTATGTAAATCTCTCATTCATTGATAACACTACAGTAAAATATAAATTAAGTTTGATTAATTTTACTGAAGTGCATGCACTGAAAAAAAAGATTGACTGCTGCAGCAAATTAGATGGTAAAATATGGCATAGCATTTTTAATTGGCTGCAGCAGCCAATTTTTGGTTGCGTTAGCCTATCCGCAATGTCAGTATAAAGAGAAAATTTTCCGTGTAAGTTATGAATGAGGATTAGATTTAAAAAATAAAGTATTATATATATAATACTCTTTAAATAATACAATATATTTATATTAATATTTTTTTTACGTTTAAAATAAATTTATTTCAATATTCTTTATATTAATAGTCTCTATTAAAAGAATTTAGTACACAATAGATTCGTCGATATTATAGAAATAAAGTGAGATCGCACATAAATTATAGTGCAAGCATTCTTAATTAGAATTCATCAGAGATAGATTTATCATTATCTTTATCCCTTCAAACAATGGTTTAAGAACGACTCTCGGAGCAACGTTGGAAGTCAGGTGATATGGTATTGGAGATAAATAGATTGATATCTCATCGCCACGAGTTTTCTCAGAAACTGTGACTCAACTTTTTGTATCGCGCATCGTGGTATTATTAATATTGAAACCTAACCGATATTACAGAGTGGCCAGATTCTTATCGTGTTATTATCATTATTAATATTGCGAAAGATAAAAGGTGGGAGAAAGAGAGGAAAATAGTTCGTGAAAAGAAATTCGTTTAGATCGACCTCGGTATTACGCGTGCTCTCGTCTTTTTGATTTTATCTGCTTGCGCAATGCAAAAGTAGGTTAAGTCAATGTCCGAAGGGATTTAAAAAGCGTATTTACTGAATTTTGCTTCGACCAACGTATTGTATAGACGCTTCTTTGCTCTTTATTCCTTTCTTTCTTCCTTTTTTCTACAGCGTCTGATAAATCCGTACGGACTTCCGATGAACGATAGTGGCGTTCATCGACAGGCGGTTCTCATAAAAGGTTAATGATACAGATCTCGCAGGTCAAAGAAGGATGAAAGAAAATATATAACGAATTTATGTGCGAGAGAGAATCGTACATTCCAGCACTATTTAAGTATGCACGTGCTTTCGTTATCTTATCGTAATAACGGTACCCGCATCCCTCTCCTATTTGTTTAATATAATTATTGCGTGATTGAAGTTTCGCATCGAAGAAATCTCGACGCTTCGTTAAATGTGATTTATGAATGCCGTTATCATCGTGTCACGATTTACGCGTAGGCGTATAAAAGCGCATTCGTGCCGAGAAGTCTGCGACTGCACGAGAAGATTTTCCTCAAAAAAAGAATTATCTGTCGGTGATTTATTTATCATGAATAATTCGATCTGATATTTATAGCGAGTCAATTATTCGCAATTCCATTTGCTCGCGTCGATCGAGCGCGTCGACAATATACAGGGTGTCCCGTAAAGATCCGAATAACGCTTAAGGGGAGATTCCTGAGATTATTTTGAGACGAAAATCTTAATACGAAAATGTCGAGGCTACAATAATTTTTTGAATTATAAACTAACTTTAAATGCTTATAAGTAAAAGACCATTTTACTTTTATAGCCTCTATTATTATTTCTGGATTCTTTTGAATATTCTAAGATGAAAATCCTAATACGAAAATATCGAGGCTATGATAGTTTTCGAATTACACACTATCTTTAACCAATTATAATTCAAAAGTTATTATAGCCTCAACATTTTGATATTAGAATTTTCGTCTCAAAATGATTTAACGAATCTCCCCTTAAGCGTTGTTCGGATCTTTTTGGAACACCCTGTATATAAGAACCTTACAGCCGTACAAGCAGTTATTACCTTCGAATTATTCATTATAAATAAGGGGATTAAAATCTGTTGGAGATTGAATTTTTTGGAATCACTCGCATTTGCATATGTGAGTCTTATATTTTTGTAAGTGAAAATAGAACGATTTATACTATAATAGCTGCTAATATTTCAACCTAATATCTATTTTTGCGAGCTATTTCATATTTTCAATCAATGTCTATCTAAATATTATCAATCAATTTTTTTTTAATCTTCAATCTTTATGATTTACTAAGTTACAAATATATCGCAAAAATCGCTTAAAATTATCAGAAGTATTCCTTGTAATAGAGAGTTTAAAATGATACGAATAATATAAAATAATTGATGTTATTGAAATAATTTTAACAATGTGATAATATCATTACACGTGCTCATTTATTATCAGAAGGGGATCTCTATCTAATGCGTTACGAAATCAGTGTACAAATCCTTAATTAGCGGTTTTACTCGTCGATTAGTTTCGACAGACGGAGATCCTTTGTACGTGTCGACAAAGTGAAACGCTTAATCGGCATCCGAGTGGATCCTCTCGAAAATTGAGAAATCAGGAACGTGCGTACGAGAAGAGTGTGCGCACACTGTATGCGTGTTTCCTCCCTTTTCCCTTGTCCTCCTCTCTTCTTGATGTCCGTCTGGGCTGGGTTATATACGGAGAACACGTCCACCTTTCCTCCCCTATCGGGCGGCTACATTAGCCTTTGTAGATAGCGTTAAGTGCTCCTGAGTATATCCAGGCCCGCCAATGCCGGCAGATCCAGCTGTCTCGGTATATATCGGTACGTGCGAGCTCGACATCACACGAGCCTGGGTGCCCAGTTCGACGACTACTAGTGGCTCCAAAATCACTTCCTTTTGGATACCGCACGTTACTCAAACACGGTTGACGTCGCACTGAGAGATTCCGCTCGGGAGATCGTTTGCCCAGGAAAAAAGATAATTATTTTAATTTTTACAGAGTGGAAAATCGGCACAAATCATTAACATCAGCGTTTTATTAACCTTCTGAGGACCGGCATGTTTTTGATCTACTTTTTTATTTTAAGGGCTAGAACCTTTTGTCAATATCATGGGATTGAGTGGCGAAAAAGGTGGCGCTACTGTCGAGCCCCTAAAGGGGCCTCCGGTCCTCCACAGGTTAATAATGAAAAGTACATTTATTCTTATAAAATGTGTATCATAATAAATTCTTACACTGAGAGAAAAATATACTAAATTTTAATAAATTTTTGTTTAAGTGCCATTGAATATTTAAACGTATATTTATTTGGTACAAGAACCATTAATTTGATTTAAATATTATATTTTTTTAAAAGAAATTGGAAAGAATAAGAGCAATAGGAGTCAGGCGCAGAAGACGTCGCGTCGCGCAAATAAATTTATTTGCGCGACGTCTTCTGCGCCTGACTCCTATTGCCCTTATTCTTTCCAATTTCTTTTGATTTATAAGATTCTTTGTTAGTTTGATTTGTTATACGGATTTATTATATTTTTTATTTAACAAATATTTCCGTAAATAAAAATGTTATATTAGTACTTTTAAATAATTATTTATTAAAATTTAGTACACTTTTTCTCTTAATGTATGAAACACGTATTATTTATATATACATTTGAAAATGAAAAAGTACAGTCTTGATCGTCTACTAATCGTGTAATTGTATACAGTAATGAAGTACCGAATATATGATAGGAATAATAGAGTTTGCGTGGTAGAAATTATCTTGTTTCTTTGTTCGATGAATTTTTAAAAAAAAAACTACATATCTTTCATCGCTAGTGCGATTTTCCTTGAAATCGCACGAATCATCAGAGGACGCACTCGCGCGCGAAATCATTAATTAGCGCTTTCTGGTAGAAATAATGGTGATTACGCTCGTTATAATTCTAGCGAGTACGGGACTTTTTATTTTCGCCTCGATCGGCCTTCTCGCGCGCGAGTCATTAGTATTACTCGTCTCGACGTTAGTGCCCCGATAATACAAGAGTCTCGGCCGCGCGCGAATGTACCAATTATTGAGCTTGAATGAAAAATGGACGAATGGCGCGAGAAAGATAGCAGCCACTCCTTCGAAATTAGAGTATAATATCTGCCATCCAAATGGATCGCGCAACTTTTCTCGTCATTCGTACGAGACGCGACATTTCGGTGGATGAGCGAACCGCTCGTTTTTTTTTCTCACAATCTGTCTGAAAGGATCGAGGTATACATACTCGCCTCGCTTTGAAACGCGCGAACTAATAATTTATTTCTCGCGCTGTGATCCGTAACGAGTAGAAGTTAATAAAACGTAATGACAATGCCGGATACCAAGAGTAAAACGAGATATACGTGTCACGGATCAGACTGTAATCTTGTATGTAAAACAGCTCGCCATTGTATATGGTGTCCCCATAGTTACGAGAGAGTCTACAAACGAGATTTTCTTCCTGCCTGAAGGCAATTCTAACAGCGTCCAGGCGCGATGATGCGCACCGGCGCACCTGATCAACGATCCGCGAGCGATTTTTCATTTTTGCGCAATGATCTTCTCTTGTGAAGCAACCCAGGTATTCCTCGTGCCAATCCAACAAATGAATAATGAGAACATTTGCTAAAAAAAGAAAAAAAAACAGAATCAGTACAAAAAGGAAGAAAATATACGGAATGAACGATTTCGCTGTAGTATCTAAAAATTTAGATAGGGGTGCAGATATGAAAATAATTTTGTTGAATTATCAATATATAATTAAGTATGATGAGCAACACTGCGAAAAATTTTGACATTCATATATAAATCTTGATATGAATATATTCATCAATTAAAAACTATTTATAATATATTCATCCTAAATAGGCGTTATATCGAATATATCGAATAATGAATAAATTTTTTCTTTTTGATTAATCAACGAACACCGCATAAATTTTATGGAAAATGGGTTTCGGTCAAATTGCTTTAAATTTTAATGTTTTGTAGCTCATGTCAAGCTGATTAAAATTCTTCATGGGTCCAAACCTCCAAATGTCTTAGTTTTTATTCTAGGACCTTCAGAAAGTCTATGTTTTATTATGAAAAAGTACAAAAAATCGAAATAAATCTTTTTTATTATACTTGTATATGTATCAATGGTATGTTTATCATTTTAGTTTTGCGTCCATTTTCAGAATTATCCGGAATGAACAACGTGAACGTGATGGACATCTCATTCTTTTGAGATGTTTGATTTACATGAGTCCCCTTGCTTCTCACGAATATAGTGCTTGATTTTCGTGAGTCTTCTTACCTTTTTAGAAATCCTAATATGCTTCTTGGAAAATAAGATAAAGCTTTTTTCCAGAATGTTTTATATCATAAATTATATCATAAATGTTTTATATCATTTATTACTCATATAATAATATTTTTCGAAATATTGAAAAATATGATATAATACTTTTTTCGTGATATTATGTCTGACAGTTTTTTCCGTGACATATAATGTATACAATATATATGATATATTATACAGCATTCATAACTAATGTTAATGAAAAAAATTTATTTGATTATTTTTCCATATAAGATGTGATGATTTTTCGAAGGTCTTCGAGCAAAAACTAAGGCATTTGGAGGTTTGTGACTATGAGGACTTTTAATCAGCTTGACATGAGCTACAAAGTATTAAAATTGATTTCAAACGATTTGATCGAAATTCATTTTCCATAAGATTTGTGCGGAGTTCTTTCATTTAGTCTCAGTTTTCAATATATAGTCTCACTGGCTACGTTTACACCGTGCATTTAGGCCGCGGCCTATACAATAGATGCCCTTGTTTATCCTGTAGGTTAAACATTGGCTATGTTTACACCGTGCATTTAGGCCGCGGCCTATACAATAGATGCCCTTGTTTATCCTGTATATTAAACAAAGACATCTATCGCGGACTAAGCGCACGGTGTAAACGTAGCCATTGTCAGACAGACTAAATGTGTAAGCATATAAAAATTAACCAATCATGTGTTTAATATAAAGGACATAACAATAGCGTCCTTTATATTTTTCTACTCTACCTAAGTTTTATCTAGATAAGCTCAAAGCCTTCAGAATTAAAAATATTCGTGAAAATTGGAAATAAATATGGATAATTCAAAAATATGTAGTCAATATTTTATTTAGGTCAATATTTTATTTAGGACTTTTCATTCGACATTTTTATATTGAGCTAAATATTCAATATTATCGAATAGCGATAAATATGTCTAGCTTGAGCATCGTACATAATTATTTTGATAGTCTATATTAAAATTATTTTCGGATCTGTATTTAGTTAAATTTTTAGATACTTCAACAAAACTATTCTTTCTATGTAGAAAAAAAAAACGGATTCAATGCTTAAAATGGTTCCCGACACTAAAATATCTTCGTATGTCATTGTTTTTTATGCGTCTCAAGATGTGCGTGACTTTGGAACTTGATATGAGGATTCTCTGTATAAAACGGCTATCTCGAGTTTGTACGTCGAAAATTTGGACGGTTGCAAGCATGAAACACGCGTGCAACGAAAACAAACGGCGGGTGGTGCATGGCGAGAAAAATCGTGGAGGCACGACAGCACTCGTAAAAGTCTCGGTAAAAGATTGTAAAAACCGGACGGCGCTAAAATCGTAACGACGAGTCTACGAGCTATGGCTTTGACGATCGACCGGTTTCATCTTTGCTTTCGTTTGTACTTTAATGAAAGAGAGAAAAGAATCTGTGTGAAATGGTACGAGTCTAACGAAACGTTTAATCATATTAAGCACAATTTTGATATGACGTCGAGTTCTTGTAACTCTTGTCATCAAAAATTTAAATATCCCTTCTCGTCATAATTACATCCAAATATTACAAATATTTGAAATTTATTTTACGTAACACAATGTATAATAATATAATATTTTATGATACATGCAGAGGGAGATAAAATTATATTTATGTATTATATTCAAAATTAAAGTATGAAGTAGATTAATTTTTTCATAATTCAAAATCATAATGTTGTTGCATTGCATCGCATACCTACTTTCAAATTTATTTCACCATCATCCGCTGTCGTTGTTATAACGCATTGATTTTTTTCTATCACTTTTACAACTTCGACGTTACAGATGCATCAGCTTCCTGGATACACGTTAAAAGTGTCTTTTATAGAGCTCCTGGGACGGCACAGCGCGACTGTGTACGCATGTACACATCTGTGTGACCAGAGGCAATTCGAACCACGTATACGCGATCACTCCCTGGTGACTTGGTCTATTTTCGAAATTCCATCCCCCTCGGCCAGCGCCAAAGTGCACTCCCATGTTGCGCATGCATTGCCGTTACGATTACTTTTCCTTCTTGTTCCAGCCTCGTTTCTTCCTTAAACGCGCACGTCAGCACCGACTCGCACGCTAATCAAAGAAATCTGGTATCGTATCTCTGCATTCAGAAATGTATGCGTGTTTCGCAAATCTCGTAATAATCATTATAACAAAGGGCATCAATTAACTTGTCCAACTTTTATACAACTTTTTTTATGTAACATACCTTTTCAAGGCGATTCAGCTTGTGATAAATTCATGCACACACTATAATATAAACTATAATATAATATAAAAAATAACTATAATAATAGAATAATCCAATCCCTTGAGTTAAATAACATTTTGTTACTTTTAATTTTCATGTCAAAATGTAAATCATTTCATTTCTGGATTAGTTTCAAATATTGTCTATATTAACGTGTGTATTTAGTAAGTAATAGACTAAATTTGATATTCTCAATTTGATACTCACATTTTCTTGAGTTAAATTGTTTAACTCCATCGTTTTAGTAAAAAAAATTAACGCTATATTGGATAATAAAAGCAATGGCGACCTATCGAAAATTAAAAATAACTCAAATTGGGTGTAATTTGACATCATAAATTTAACGGTGTGCTTTTGAAATACAAGCGTTTAGAGAGACTAAAATGCGAAAGCCATAGAAATGTTAATCACTTTATGTTTCCTGATTTCCATCAAACTATTGTACATAAACATAACTCATGTCATTTTCTTGATTAATCGAACTCCCTATCTTCGACTATGATATCGCAATGAATCAATTTATCTCTTTTTATACTCAACACGTTCAGAATGCAACGCAAGTTTGGCGTGTGACACTGGCAATGCCTTAGGTATTCCCAAAGGAATTTTAAAAGATCCGATTTATCATAGTTTCTGAACTCGTTTCTGAGAGTCCGAGTTCGGTCATCGATCCTCTTAATTGGGGAGGCATGTGTGACACAGAAGAAGAAAGGATGGTGGGAACAAGATAGCCGGTTTACTTTATCGGTAATTAAAAATTCGTACATCTTGCGTCGACCCTACTAATCCCCAGGCCTCGAATAATTATCGCCTGGAGTGCGTTTCATTGTCAGGATTATTCTTTCATGGAGGTCATTACACCGTAGGGCCGGGAAAGGCAAAGACCGACGGAGTCGGAAGAAAGGGCGCGAAGAAAAAAAGAACGTTTCAAGAAGTTCACTCGTAGGTGCGAAATTGCGCGGAAAGAAAGTGCTCGGGGTGATGCCCGGTAACCGAAGGTTACCATCGAATCCCGTTCAAGGTGTACGAGATGTCTGTCTCGCTCGCTTGTACCGTTAATTCGGTACGTGCGCAGGTCGGACATTGCGATATAATAATTAATATTATCGAGATAAGAATATATAATTCCGTATTATACTCTTTTAGGTGCACCAGTGAAACGGGAGAACGGCGAGCAATGATCTTTCGGCAGCGCGCAGATCGTAATCGCGTTATCTTGAGAGGCGAGTTTTTTTTCTCTTTTTTCGCTTTTATGCCTGATTTAGCCATTCGCCACTCGCGCGCGCGCACGTCTCTGATATCGATCTCTCGTGTATTGCGCGGATCATAAATTAATATATAATGCATCGCGTACTTTCACGAGACGCGCGCGCGACTTTCGATGGCTCGTTAACTCGCCTCGGTGGAACGCCGAGAGAGGAGAACGCCGGCCGATGGAAAAAGCAGACGGGAGAATCGCGCATGGTGTACACGCATGCACGCGTCTCTTATAGCGGACAGGAGAGAGAGAGAGAGAGAGAGAGAGAGAGAGAGAGAGAGAGAAGCATATTGTAGTGTCCGTGCATTAGCGGGACTCCGGCACGGCCGAGTATATCATTAAATATGAGAGCCGCTGAGTCGGGAGCAGCTCGATTCTTTCTTTTTTCGTTTCCTCGTCGCTCGTCCTCCGTTCTCCATTCTCCGCCTAGTTCTTCTCTCCTTGTCGCTCCTTCGCCTTTTTCTACCTTCTCTTCCTCCGTCGCTGCGTTCCAGCATCTCTTCTCTCTGACCGACGACTCGCCTCCCTTGCGTCGCATCGTCCTTCTCTCCCGTTTCATTCCTTCATCTTCTTTTCTCTCTCTCTCTCTCTCTCTCTCTCTCTCTCTCTGTCCCTCTCGCACTAACCGACTTAGTTCTACCTGAGTCGCCGAAGTCTCTCCCGCGGCTTCGCTACCCTCTACTTCTGTCTAAAGGTGCGTTTATACTACGCGAGCACACGAATAGATGATAATGTGATTGAGGGCGAACCAATTTGCTCCCCTAGAATGGCGATAAACCGATAAACTATCGAAAGATGTTTTTGTGAACGTTCGTATGAGCATTACTTTGAAACTACACATTCGGAAATGAACTAATTCTTAATTAATCTTTAATTAGGCTTACGTTAACATTATAATATTATCCATCTATACTCAAAATAATTTCTGATAGCGAAATACTCAATAATGATAACTTTCTCAATCTAATTAAAGAATATGAAATGAATTCATGTATATTACGAGATTTTTTTTATAATAGAATTTTAATACAATACACACACAATTTTAAATCAAGTTGCAATGCACCGTGACTGAGGAATGAAACGCATTTGTTATTCTTCACGTCATAGTGCATTGTCGCGAGTGGGATTGAGCGACAGTCAGGAGGATTCATTCGCGATAGTGCAAACGCACCTTTAACGTCTCTCCTCCTCCGTCTTTCTTTCTCATGGATCTTCTCTTTCCGCTAGCGATGCTTCTCGTAATTGGCGTGACACGCTCTCCCATTCCTTCGTTCTATAAGTCGCGGGAGAAGCGGAGCGTACGAGCGATACACTGCAACATCGTCCCGTGTCCTCGAGGACCCGACGCGATGCCAAGGTTAGCAGCCCGATACTCAACGTCGCGTTATTCTCGATGATGGATACGACGAAAAGTGCGGTCCCTCCGGCCGTTCCGTTCCGTTTTGCATGGAAATGTATTTATCCCGTCCGACGGAACCGCGGTGATACACTCCCGAGAATATTCCGACAAAACGAAGGGGAAGAGCGAATTCGTCGCGCGTTGAGAAAGTTTTGCGACACAAACGGTCGCGTAATCCAATTTAGTGGTAAATAGCGAAATCCGTAATGAAGAATGTTGGAGATGAATTCTAAGCCTTCTCTAGAGAAGAGTTTCTGCATACTTTCCGTATACAACGACGGGCTTTGTGTAGCGCGGATCCCTCGTATTCTAACCCTTACATCGGAACCCTATTCACCTTTATGTTAATTCTGTAAACGAGCGGTATTCATGGTGAAAGATACGTAAAAACTTCGCAATTTTCTATATGAACGCGCGCCCGTAATCGCGGAAAAGAAATTGCGTGACGCATAGACGTGGGTCGTCGCGAGAGCGCGTTTCCCGTAGCTACGCGACCGGATTTTTCACGCGCGAAACTCGATGATTTATTATTAATGAACGGCGGGCTGACTTTCGAAGGAAACCATTAATTATCGAGCCGTGCAGATTGCTGCGAAGCCGCGCTTGCTCGACCGGACCTGACCGAGACTGTCGTGACCTCGTTTCCAACTGCAAATTATAACTTACGGGCTTTGCATTATTTCCCATCGCTCGTGTCCCCCCGGCTTCTTGAATGCACGAATACGCTGTCGCGTGATCCGCGCGATTTCTTTTTTCTCTCATATCGGGCCGGATTAAATCGTGAAGTCGTCCGTGTGATCTCTCCCCCGTAATTTATTCCGAGAAACTCTCTTCGTTGTCCTCCATGGCCATGCCATCGGGAGCTGGCTTAAGCGACGCCAAAACGATAGCTCGATTTCCGATAATTGCTCGATCGATCCGCCACTATCCTACCCTCCCCCCCTCAACACTCTGTTGGCTCTCTGACGGGGCTATCTAGTCGGTTTTTCGGCTTTTTTCGGCGGGGAAAAAATATCGTGCTCGATACTGTATCCGACGTAAATTGCAACTCGTCAATCGTTCGATATTATTTAACCATCTGTATCGCGTGAATAACCGCATGCATTTACCCTCCGATCTACCCGCTTTTCTTTACCCTCTCTTTTCTTCTCTTTTATTGCTGCCCGATTCACAGCGGGTAACCGATGATTCGATATTGCATGAGATCGATGCCGATGGAAACTGAAAAAGATAATCGACCACGGTTAGATAAATCAGAAAAAGAGGGAGATTGCGAAGCCTAAAGCGAAGAAGGGATTATAACAATATATAATAATAACAATATAATATTAGTTCAGGTTCACCAAAAATGGTATATTTGTTTTACAAATTTTATAATTTAAAAAATATTAAGTGAAAATCGACCGATGAGATTAAACACACATAAGCGAAAAATACTTTATTCGGTTAAAGCGGTTCTTGCATATATATGTATATCGCCATTTATTCAAAACGGGATTTTAAAAATGTATACAGAATTCTAATATTTTAAAAACAATTTTGCGCTTTTGCTTCAACGAATTGAACTAAGACGCTGCCAATAAACTTGTAACTTGTAAGTTGAAGTAGATCGGGGATACAATATAAAAGAAAAGAAACGCCCAAGGGACTAGTACCTATCTCAAATCCCCAAGACTCACCCTCTGTACAACCAAAGATTTTCGACGGAGGGATTAACCGTAACACGAGTATCCGACATCACAAACTCGCGTTCCACGAAGTCGTAGTTTCGGTATCGAGCGCATGAGAGACTTGGATAAAGTCTCTTGCTCGTCACGACCCAGTAATCGCAGCCGTCATCAGTCGTCGGAGAGACGACGAAGTGTAGCAGGTATCAGCTGTTGCTTTTCTCTCTCCCTGGCTTTTGCTCTCCCGACTGACTTTCCTCGCTCGTCTCGTTGCGCGCGGCCCTTCAGGGTCATTAAGAATCCATTAAGAGTTTTCCAAACTCAGGAAACTAAATATAAACTAGGCGGCCGCGAGTGTAGCAGGTGGCGTCTTAAGCGATGTTCGTACAAAAAAAGTACGAAACGAAGGAGAGAACGACGGTGGGGAAAAAAAAACTTTGTACGTTCTCTTTCTCTCTTCAGGGACAGCCCTTTCGCGTTGATGGAAGGATTATAGTATCCTAGACGCATAGATACTTTGCTTCTCTTTCTCTTTCTTTGGGCTGGTATGATAATGATGACGTCTTCGGGATAATTATCGCGAAGGCGTTTCGAACGGGCGATAATCCGTTTAGTAGCTAGATAATGCATATCCTTTCAATAGATGCTAATCAATATCGTATGCAGTTAATTAGTCGATTACATGGTATTATTGCCGAAGTATATTAATCCTTCATTGTTAGATATGTGAAGTTACATAGTGGAAACAATAGGTTCGCGGCAACGCGATATGTAGGTCATATAGAAAATATATTACCTTGATGTCACAACATTCGAATGTGAATTTCGATTATATGAAAATTATACGATGCAAAAGGCACTTCGAATCACGAGATGTCCCGAACTCATGACATCTCATGAGCGACCTGTCGATAAGTGAAAGTTCATTTCCATCGTCTTTCGATCGACGAACGATCCCACTCGGAATAGAATTTTATTTACCGTCAGGTGAAAGTCTTCCTGAGCCGTACCGTGGTTTAATTGAAAACCGCGTCCGGAAGACCACCAAGAGACACCGCTGCAAGATCGTTTTACGAACGATCGCACATTACTCATAAATATACATACGTATCAATATGTACACGTCCTATTTCTCGTTCCTAAGAAATTAATCATCTATTCATGCGCGTCGAGTCTTTGTTTCTGGATGATTAAGCCCAGGCGATATTTTCACCAGTCTTCGAAGCGAGTGATAACCGCTGTCGCGAGAGACTTCGACACGTATCTTGTGCGACTCACGAGGACAGTTCGCCGAACACCGGAGCTGGCTAACATTCCTTCGGCATTTTTCAGCAGTTCCTTTTTGCCCCGATCTCCTTTCTTCGTCATCGTTGGCCCTGCACTCTCTGCAACGTTCTGATTGTACCGGTAATCGAGGTCGTTAATCACTGTTATTTGTCGCGCGGCGTCGCCGGAAGCGCCGAGGTCGCGGTTAACGAGAAAAATAGACACCGCATTTACAGCGAGCGAGCAAATGCTGGCGAACGCGAGCACATCGAAAGAGAAACGAAATTGAGAAAGAACGAGGGAAAATTCACTCGTAGCTAATTTCCTCTGAGACACCTCGTTCTGTTTCTTAACAGATGGAAGTGTCGAATGCTTAACAAAGTCATTTCCATAGTTCCTCGCCTTACGTACGAAAAAAAGTAAGAGTTAATCTCCCATCATCAATAAACTTGATCATTTTCTTCACAATAATAATTAAAAGTTCCGAAATGTATAGATTTTATATGATTGTTAAAAAAAATACTTAGCGATCAATATAATAATTTTAATCTTTCTAGCATTTTTTATATAATGATTTTGTGTAGATTTTTAATTAATATGTAATTTTAATAAATATGTATTAATAAATATCTCTAAATTCTTTGAAATCTTACTCTGAAGAGTGAAAATTGAATCACAATCTTGAAACAGAGTGGCTCCTTTTTCAATCTTAAAGAATAAGATTTTATTCTTCAAAGTGACAATTTTTTCTAAAAGTTTTATGTAAAGCTGTTCTTTAAAATATTCTACGAGTACATTCATCAACTATACAGCGTGCAGAAAAAGATTTTTTCATTTTATTTTCTTAATATATTTTCTTTGCTCAGAATCGTGTCTTTATATTAAACTACCCTCATAAACCGATGTGGTAAGAGGACACCCCGGCACCGTCTAAAATGGCGAATTTCGCTGGGGTCATTACGATCGAGTGCATGTCTAACGAACGGTTACTTGTTAATGGAACGATTCCCCCATTGAGGATCATTCGTGGCACCGTGTGTGGGGTTGCGAACGGAAACCCCATGCTGCCTTCGCTTCCTCTAGATCGAGTACAACACCGGTTTGGGCGACCCCCTTCGAATCTCTCTTTTCCTCTCTGCCTCGATCATATTGCGCAAATGTTGTTCCCAACGCGATCCCATTCGTCTTGCCTCTTAATTAAGAAAAATAAACCAACCGGTTGTTTTCGTCCACGACTCGTTGTTTACGGATTCGAGGTAATGTTACGACTCGATAACATTGGTGGAAACAACTGGTAATATTTGTCATGATATACGATTTAACTTTTTATTAAATTCTTTGTTTGCGATGTGTATTTGGGACAATGGAGCACTATAACAGACAAAAGACTGCTAACGTTGTCTCAAATGTTCATTCGTCTTCGAAAATGTCGCGACAAGGAATTTACAAAGACTTGAAAACAGGATTCTTCTAAGCTGATGATTTAATGATACGTCCAACATACACATTCTAATTTTTATATTTATTATTTCTTTCGTTATTATTATGTGATTCGAGAAAATTAGTAAGAGTTTATATTCAACGTATTCTCTAATAATTTCTATCGTTTGCGTTGTAGTTTAAATTTAGAGTTTCTATACATTTATAATTTTATGTTCTTTTGTAAACGTCTTTATCGATTCCATTATTGCATTATTGCGAAAAGTAATGCATTGGCATTACCGTAGTTCGTACATTTACGGAGTAAACAAAAATTTGCTTCGTTAGATATGTGAGATTCCCCATATTTGCTTCGTTTGTCGCAATATTAAGTAAACTAGAATTTCATTTGAAATACTGTCACAATAGGATCACACAGGCTGTACAAATTCCGAGTTAGAATACGAGCGAAACCGTGCTCGTAACCGGCCGGGGTGGTGCCTTAGGAGGGAGAAAGTAAACGGAGACGGGATGTGGATGAAAATATTTCTCGCAGGAGTGTAAGATCGTATACGCATCAGAGACAGGAGGGTAAAGTATCAGTTCGGTCAGCTAGGAGGAACATCTCGAGAGAAGCCCCGAGGGATCGCGCGGGGAAAACAGGGCGTTCAGGGACCCTCCATATGTCACGAGGACCATGCTACCCTGATGTCGGAGCATGGTCCGGTTCGCGCAAAAATGCGGGGAGAATTGTGGGAGTGCACGAGATTCGAGTAGAAGAGAAGACAGATAGACAGATATATACAGTGAGAGAGAAAAAGAGAGAAGGACAGGTTTGGATAAACCGGAAGCGTGCTCTGGAATCGTACGCGGGAGGACACACGTTTTTTTTTTTTTTTTCGTAGCGATCCTTTTCTTCGTTTTTCCTTCTTCGCCTCTCAGTAGATCACCCGGACAAAAGAAAACGAGGAGAACGAAGCGAAACGGCAAATTGTGTCGCCTTCGAGTAGGAAGCGATAATTTCTAGGATTCGCGTATAGCCTCAACTAACCAGACGAGGGAGAAGGGGATCTGGGAGATAATACCTCGGGGTACAAAACAGAAATGTAGTCCTTTGAGGAATAATTTCGTTCCGAGGGAGAGAACTCGCCTCGGCGACGCGACGGTGACTGACAAAAGCGTTTTAGCCCGTGAGAAGCTTCAAACTTTCCAGTCGAGAACTTCGCCTTCCGCGCCTGTTATTTATTGGATAAAGTAAGTACGCGTCGTTTCGCCGACGACGACGGCCGAAGATACGAGCTCCACCTTCTCGTCCACCCATCCCCGCCTTCTCTTGTAGTCAGTTATAATTTAACTTGGAGTATTAATGCCTCTAATTATTAAAAAGTAGCGGACACGATGAGAGCCCGTGTCTCGATCTCTCGAAAGACTTCTTTAAATGCGATAAAAATTAATTAAAATTTTATGCGCATGCTGAAAATAAGACAAGTTCCACACTATCCCCATTATATTTGTCTACCTACCTCTGTCAAACATATATCATAGTTATTTATGTAATGAACAATTTAGAAATTTCTTTTTAGTTTGTAAAAAAACGCAGTTTGTATAATACCTTTTGGGAATGATGAACTACATGTCGCGTTAAGCTAAGCATAAAACTAAATATAGCGGAAAGAGACAATCTCCAACGGTGAGAGAACTTGTGAAAGAGAAGGGAGGGGGTGGGGCGAGATATTCCAACAAAGGGACAGTGCGAGAGCGAGAAAGGGAGAGAGAGGAAGAGAGATGGGAAACGAAAGCCATATGGCCCTAGATGTGATGTGCGCCCACGAAAGAAGCAACGAAGGAAACGCCGACGAACAACTACTCCGGAGTTTTCGTTTGAGCTCTCTCTCTCTCTCTCTCTCTCTCTCTCTCTCTCTCTCTCTCGTGAAATATAGAACTGTTGGGGCCCCGTGAGTAAAATTACGAGGCACGCGAGAGCGTCCTCATGGGAGCCCATTGCTCGGAAAGATGCAAGTATATCATCGTGCACACGCACTCGCCCGCATCGATACGGGAGCGCGTGTGCGTTCTCGAAGAATTGCTCCATGATGCTTTAACACAATCCGGAGACACGCAGTAATGACGAGGAGCTTATCGTCAAGATTAGAAACATATAAATTACGACGAGGCGTAAGCACACAGCTCTTCTTATCCGTATACATATTCTTCTCGCTGCTCTTTTTGTCTTTTCTGATGAGGAAGGAACTCGACTGAGAGGGACACGAGAAGCCGATGAGACCGCTAATGGTCGAACTATTTTGACATATGTGAACGGCGAACAGAACGTTTGTCATGACGTCACGGATAAGCGGAGAAAACGTGGATTAGGCTATCACCTGGCGACAGGCCCAGATTTCTGTCTTCCTGTCGTCTCTTCGGGATCCTTTGCCTTTTATACACGGCTTTCTTCCTCTACCTTCCTTTATTCCGCGATTATCCCTCCTGGTGAAAACGCGATAAAGATTCCGTCGAAGCAGATTCTTTCCTGTAAACGGGAAGAAGAATGGAGGTCACGATCGCGTGACTGATCGCTGATGAACTCCACGGAGGCCATTAGCTTTATCATCAGGTGTCCAGTTGCATGCTGGACGACATACGATAAGAAACGTACCAGTTTTTCCTCGTTACTTTCAGTTACGCTCGAATGACTAGTATTTGTCTTTCTAAGTTTCACGATATATCGCTCGGAAATGGTGTCCTTTAGTTTCATACACTCTCCTTCACATACAAGTTCTATTGGATTCCCTTAATCTTGAGAATTTGATGTTTCTTTTTCATGTTCTTTAAAGAGCTTTCTTCAAAAAGAGCTTTTTGAATTCAAACATTTTTGCAAAAAATCTTTTTTTATTATTTATTATTTCATTTTTTTATACATTACATATATTGTAATTTGTAAAATGCTTCATAAGTAGTGACGACCTATAGAAATGATTAAAAATAACTTAAATTAGGTACAATTTGATTATGAATTTAACAGTGTGCCTAGAATTAAACTGACAGTAAATAGAATGGAGATAAACAAAATAAGACGGAAATAGAGTAACAAATTTTGTTTAAATTATATATGTAAAAGTGTTCTTTATTTTGATATAGATTTTTAACATATTACAAGCTCATAAAAATCAGGGAAAAACACTTCCGTGTGTGCCCTGTAAGTAACAAGGAAGCTGAAAACATAATCTACGATGCCAACGCCATTGATTATAGTGGAATGCCAGTAAATATGTGGCAAGTTTTATTTCTTATATTTCAGGCGCTCGCGTAAACGCCAGTTTCCTTCATACGGATGTTCCGTTTAGATAATCTCTCCGTGCGTCGATCACGAAGACTATTTATGGATCATGCGAATCTTCAACACGCGCGCGTATACTCTTTGTAATTCAATCATTTCACGCAGTTGAAACGACCTGAAGCGGATACTTCGTCTGTTAAACGAGTACGGTATCGCGTACACAAGGGATCAGTAAGGTTTACCAATCACATCGACGTCGAGCGATCCGACTGAATCTCCTCACAAGCCATATCCGATCGAGTAACTGAACCCGATTGACGCGACAGCGATATGACGGTGCAGCGCGTGGTGTGGTCGATGCGCGAAATCTTAATTAAACATGAATGAGAATGGAACACACATTGCGTTTCTCAGTCGGACTACGGTCTTGCTTGATGCTGTATTATGGGAGCTCGCACGGCTCACTTTCACCTGGCACAAACGACCAGGTTAGTTGCGAAATTCCCGCGGTTTTGTGTATCGATATCGCGGATTTGTTTGCGTTCGCTCTCGCAAATCTAGCCGCTCTTTATGTGAGCATTTAATTTGTGCAATGCTGTGGCTAATTATATAAAGCGAACACGAATGAAATTTGCAAGCTCGTAGCGAATAACAGCAGTTAAATCGCATTCTTTCATTTTTTCCTCACTTGCATATTTAACACGCGGCGGAATAGTTTCGTAACAAAAGAAAACTGATTAAGGTTCATTATGCGGTAATTGCAAGCAGCGCTTGGCGGACGGTATTATGAGTTTTAATTATGAAAAGAGGGAAATCCGGTAATGTTGAAGAAATCTTTTCTTTTCTATCCTTCTCTTTATGTCTCTCAATCTTTTTTTTTTCCATTTATCGTCAACGTAAACTGAAATCCTAAACGTATGTATACAAACGGTATAAATCAAAGAAGCGGAAACAAATAATAGAACCAACTGAAACAAGCGCATGGAAGATTCAAAGGAAGACATAAAAGAAAAAGAGATGACATAATGTCTCAAAGAATTGTTTTGAAATTCTTATCGTTACAAACACATCGCAATAAAATCTCGAATAGGATCGTGGATGGAGATTCTAAAAAGTAGACCCGATCACGCAATGGCCGCCTTAACGACGATGTTCTCTCATTTATCAAGAATGGAAGTTGTCTCGCTTCTTGCGTCTATCCGTCACTCGTTAACCGGACGATCCTTACTATCGTAAAAGTTGGCTAGGCGAGGAAGAAAAAGAATTTAAAAAAAAAAGAGAAGAGATCGGGTTCGAGGTAGAAGACGTAGTTTTGGAAAAATAATAGCGCCCAGATCGCTCCGAGAGTGGCGATCGTCCAAGGTATAATAATTTCGAAGAACCTACTCTTTCTCCTACGCCCTTCGCAAGCCTCCTCCGCTCTTCGCCCTGCGTTCGTGTCTGCGTTGCTTCTCTCGTCTCCGGAGTATACATCTTTTCTTTGTTACGTTTACGAGCCTCGTTGGATCCGGAGTAAAACCGCGCCACTCCTCTCCCCTCCTCATCCCTCCCCGCTGCACGCGGCACGCCGGTGAAATAAATCCGTGTATTCCGGGGGGTCTTAAATTCAACCGGAAATAGAATTTGTCCCGGGGCGGTCACGGGCGCCGGCGGTGGTGCGAGGAAAGTCCGACGAAACGCTAGAAACAAGAAGAGCGAAAGCGAGAGCTTACCGAGTCGCCGAAAGGTGAAGAACAAGAAGAGGAGAAAGATGAGCGAGGACTCGCACGTGGCTCTACGCGAGATTATTTTAATGCTCTCTCTAAATAGTGAAAAAATGCTGGATAAGAGATAAAAATAATTTTTCATTAATATATATTCGTAGGAAATGAAAATATATATTTTCACTATCACTGATTAGAAATAAAATTATAATTATGATGCATTAATTTATCATACTTGTGTAAATCTTGAAAGTTCGATTTTTTTTCATTAGATATTTTACTTTTTATATGAAAATTATTGATGAAATGACAAATTTCCTGCTGGAATGCGGTGTCTTAGAACTAAAAGATCCGTTAGATCAAGCGATCAAGAATTCAATAAGATTGAGTGGCATAAATTAAGCAATAGGCTTCCGTTATGTGTGATATATCTTTACCTTCCTTGTACATCGTAACAATCAAAGTGCCATTCATCATGTTTTAAAGATACCGACAGACTTTCCTTCGGATAACAAACTTGTTCGAAATAAACTCCGTGAAACAGCAACGACGGGAAGCGTCTTAATCTGGATAAAAACGTCCAAGCTAGCTACATTGGCGAAAGTTTCCCGCGGGGTTGGGTGCGAAGAGTGGTTGGAAGGTTCGTGGCGAATGGGGGTGGAAACGCGAACGCGACGTCACGAGACTGGAGGGGAGAGAGGGAGGCTTTTCACCTTGAAAGGAAGCAAGTGCACTCGAAGATATTCCCGCAAGCCGAAGAGAGGCATTGTACACAATATATATGTATCAGAGGCGCACTCTCGGTTGTGCCTCCCCCTCTTCTACCTTCCCCTTTCTGTGGGTTTGCGTCGATTCAACGGGCAAGTGTCGCGGCTCGACGCGAAGCTCGTTGGAGGAGACGCGGCATCGTACAGAGGCAAGACTTAAAATTTTCACGAGCCACTCGAGTCGGAAGGCCTCCACTGCCTCCCGAAATTTGCAATGTGGCATACTTACCTGGGTAGTGGTTACACGGAAAGAGGTCTGGTCCGGAAGAGGACGCGAGGCAAGATGAAGAGTGACAAAGAGGAAGAAAGAGAGGCTTTTGCTCATTGAAGGAGGTGACCAACCACCTATCTAGTGAACGACCCACGGGAGAGACGATCCCCGTCGTGTTTACTTTTTGGAGGAAGGGAAAAATAACCGGTAACGAGACGCGCGGGGATTGAACAAGGAGAAAAAAATAGGAAATAGCTGCATCTCAAAGGTACTCGCCTACAGGCAGTCATCCTTTTTTTTCTCTTCCATTGCCACTTCAATCTTTCTTTCGAGCTTTCTCTCGAGCAGGGTTGTTTTCGGCAATTCTCTAGCGGATCTTATAAAAAAAAATGAAAGAAAAGGCTGGATGAAAAGAAGCACTACGGATGTCTGCCGTTTCGAAGAGGAAGTCGTTCTGAAGTTGGAAGTAGCGGAATAGAAAGGACGATGGAGGAGCGTCGTACCCGGTAGAAGGAGGACATCTTAAATTTTTGACGAGATCACTTGGGCAATGGCAACTGCAGAAAACGAATGGTACCAGTAGCTGGTTGGTAGCTGAGCTAGGAGGCGCTGTCCACCAAGCTGAGCAGAGCCGAGCTGAGTAGCAGCAGCGACGGCGGCGTTTCACTGAAGTCTGCAATTTTGCGGATGCATCTTGGCTGACCTGACTAGAGTCGGAGAGAAGGGGAAGAAGTGAGAGAAGGTCTTTGCCCGCTTTAGAAGAACTAAAGCGTACCTACCGCCGCTCTCTTTCTCTTTCCAACTCTCTCATTCTATCTTTCCTCTGTCATTCTCCCTCCTCACTTCTTTCCTCTTTCTTCTTTCTATCTTTCTTTTATATACTTGTTCGACACGCACTCGCTCTCTTTCACCCCTTTATATTTCGGCACTCTAGAATTTCGTTCCTACTTCGATCTTCGCGCCCGCGCTTCCTTGCACGCGGCACCCTCTGTCTTTCCTTCTTTGTCTTGTTTCTCTCGTTTTGTCGAAGAATGGCGAGACGCCGGCCAGACCCTAGGGCCTACCAAAGCGAAAGCAGAAGACGCAGTTGGTCGAAAAGGGATGGTCGATGCTTCGCCCTCTCTCTCTCTCTCTCTCTCTCGCTTTCTGTTTCTCTCTTCCTGTCGTGTTACGTTCTCTACGAGCGTGAGAAAAGGACGGAGATCGAAGATGGAGGAAGCGAGAGGGAGATGGATAAACGCATGGTATTGATCCTGGAACCCCCTGCTCTCCCGTCTCGCCTTATCCCGCGGCACCCTTCCACTATCGTGATGAACCCCAAAGTTTTGTACGGGGGCTTTCGTCCCTTTTCCTATTTCTTTTACCCCCTCGCTGTTTTCGTACTCGCTCTCTCGTTACTAGCACTATTTTCTTTTCCACGATAATTGGCCGTTAGAGAATAATGAATTCCGATCGGTGCCACTGAAACCCTTCACAAATGTGAGTTGACCTTGAACTCGAAATACGTCGTCCGGTTTACTTTCTTTCTTTTATACATATGTGACACATTTTTCTCGCCACTGTCAGACCTAGGCCGCAGATCGATTTACGCTCACAACGCTCGTGAGTATTATTTGTTTAATATTTGATAAATAACAAAGATGAAATGATTCTTAAACGTCACGAGCACGAGTCGGATCGCGGTCCTATAGATAAATAATCAAAGGTTAGCATTTTTAAGGGAACAATGCGGAATAATAAGAATAACTTGCGACTCATTTCTTAGACTTTTTTATACATTAACGTTTAGTGCTATTTATTAATGTCATTTTATTGTTACACGGATTATCATATATTTTCTATACATGTTATCAAGAAATGCAATGCATTATTTGACTTGCAGTGTCAATATATTTTAAAAACAATGAAAATATTTTGCATAAATCAGCAACATCGTAGATAAAGCAATATCTTCCTCAACGAGAATTACGAAAATGGTGTGATGCCTTTCAAAGATGCCATTAGAAAATTACTAGAAAAAACAAACCAACTGGTTTTGCTTTTTCATTCATACGAGATATAAACGATGTTGTTTGTCTATATATACCATCTCCTTGGAAGCAAGGGAAGGTACAAATAATACGCAAATAGAAAAAATATTATTTCTATATTTTAATTAATATGAATTGTCTTTATTTCTTTCAGATGCAGCAATCAGTAAAATCCAGCAGTAAAACATCGTATCACCATGTAAAGCAAGCAAAAAGTATCCGATCTCCGTTTACTATTAAAAGAAGCCATGCACTATAGATGAAGCAAGACGATAGTTCTGTGATATAAACTATTGGGCAATAATATACGTTCATAACGTTATCACGCAGTCCTTTTTGAGACAAGAAATATCGAAGAACGTGTGATTGTCATTGCTGCGTCATCAGTCCGTTGGAAGAATTCTAAAGATAAATAAGAGCAGCCGTCGGAGCGATAAACTGGAGCATAAGCGGGCAGGGAAAGTAGTGGCCGCTGAGGAAGGCGGAGGTGGTGGTGCCGACGAAGAGGGTGGAGGAATCCGACGGTGGCAATCAGTGGCTGCCGTGACGCGCAAGACGACGACGCGACGCAAAGCGCAAGGGGAGGCATGAGGAGGCGAGAGTGACGACGCTGGCCGGTGTGCTGCATCCTCTCGCACGGATCGTGAGAGGACCGGCGGCCGTCCACCGCGGCAGCAGTGGGGCCCACACGGCGATAAGAATGGCCCCCTTCAATATGGCGGGCGTAGCAGGCCTCCTAGCCACCTGCGCCGCCGTTGCTGCTTCCGCTGCCCACCTTCTGCCGTTGCTGCTGTTGCTAATCTGCCCGCGAGGGACCCAGGCGGAACAAGGTAAGCGCTCGTTCGTCCATCCGCTCATTCGTGTTCGTTCGGTTCTCTATTCTCTTCTTCATTACCTTCTTCTGCCTACCTATCTACGTAGGGCTAATCAAGCCGAGATGATAGTCCGCGGCGACACCTCGGGTCGCGATACATCGCGTCCGATTGCCACGCTCGGATGTATACTTAACCAGATGTATCGGGTTGGGTAGGATCCAAAGCAGTTAGTTAACCGCCCGCACTGCTGTTGCCACGTGATCGACCGATCTGTCGATTGTCTCGAGAAGGCGGAGTTCTTCGATGATCGCTTATCGTCAACTCGAATCGCGGATGACTTAATTATCTTCGTGTTTACTAAAGCTACCTCTTTTAATCTGGAAATTAAAATACTTTTTCATTTTTTGTTAGGAGAAACAATTTGGTGTAAAGTATCCTCAGTTATCTGCGAACAGCTTTGTTTAAAGTAAATTAAGGTTGCGTGGAAATAATTGTAATATGATATTGCTAAAACAAGTTAAATGAATGAATTGTGGAAAAGACCTTAGTACGACTAGTAATAGTCATTTTATATCTCTTTTGTCTAGATTGTGAAGTTAGCACGCTATTCGATTAATACAAAAAAAAGATGATGACAGTTCCAATAGCACATTTCACAATATTTACAGTTCCTTATCAAAATAAAAAAAAATCGCATTTTTAATATATATCATAAAATCAAAAATAACGAAAAGGACTATTATTTTTTTTAAATTAGTAAGACGTATTTTAACTTCACAAACACTCCTTTGTCCTGATCTGAAACATTGGTCCTTCTTTCGACTAACGGAGAAGCGAACGTAAGAGACACGTTAGTTCGCATCAAGTCGACGTTTCCTGACGCTCCGGTCGTAATTTCGCGGCACGGCACGGCGCGGCGGCCGCGTGATTTATTGCACGGAGACGCTGAATACGAAAGGAAGAGAGAGAGAAAGAAAGACCAAATTGCCACGACACTAATTGCGTACGCGCCGCTATACTTACACACGTCCTAGCGACCGATCACGTGGCGGCTATGAGTCCCTCATCTACTGTAACTCATATTAGATCGTTATTTTATATAATTCGCCTGCTCTTTTTTTTTCGTTTTTTTTTCCTCTTTGCAGAGAGATAAAAGTCTCTAGTTCTTATTTAACATCTCTTTTAATATTGTGATATATATATACGCTGCAGCATAAGGATTGAAGAGATTGTTTTTATATTAGCGAAACTTTTATAACGTGTGTTTAATATTCTTCATGAAAGAACGATTTTGCTAAAGTATCTAAAAAAGTTAGATGCAGATCTAAAAATAATTTCGTTGGACCATCAAAATAATTACGTAGAAATCCCAAGCAATGCTGCAAAAAACTTTTGACATTCTAGCAACCAGTTTTTGAACGTCCTACATAATTATTTTGATAGAAGAAATCTTTAGATACTTCATCAAAATCGTTCTTTTATAATCTAAGATGACCTCTTATTCTTATATCCCTCTCGAACTCATTTTATTCTATTCTAAGTATATTCGGATGCAAACGAGGGGAAGAAATTTTAGGACCACTTACATTAATTAAGTTCTTTGTTTCTCTTCTGTCCTTAATCGCGATATAATTCCTCGTCGCATTGAGATTCACGGCAACGCATTTTTAATTTTCTTTTTCTTCGCTCGTCCGTTTTTTCTTTCTTACGAGCACCAAGTCAGTGTCTCGAGGCGATGGATGTTGTTTGCTCGGATAAAGGATTCTCCTGTGTGCACTGCCCTCGTCCCGATCGTTGCGAACGTGATTTAACGGAGCCAAGATTGGCCTTCCAGTCCCATTATGCGTTTCTGAAGATCATCCACACGGGCTACCCGGAACGTTTTCCATATTTTAACTGAAAAAAAGCTTGGCGCCTCGGGCGTCTCGATGGCTCGCCCTCTCCGCGGTCCCTCTCATTCTCTCCTTTCGTAGAGGGGAATAACGATAATTTCGTAATGCGGACCAATCTTCCGAATTGCAAGATCATCCAAGGTGCCGGTAGTTAGCGTTCAGGGATTAAAAGGGGATCGTTTCGTCGCGCTTTTGGGGACGGTCGGCGCGGCTCGAGACGTAGAGACGCCTTCACGAACCAGCAAACTCGCGGCGCCCCACCTTATTTTATACAGTGTGGTTTTGGAGCGTTTATGTAAAATAAAATGCATACGAGCGGTTGAAACCCTCCGATTACGGGCGGGGAATTTAAACACTAGAAATTAGTGAAAAATGGAATAATAGAGCTTCTCACATTGAATTAATCCTCTCCCTCTTTCCTCCTAATATTTATTACATATTTGTGATGATTGTAGGAAAAAAAGATTTAATATCTTATATATTACGTAAAACATAATTTGTATCAATTTATAAAAATATTGTATTAATTATTTTCTAAATCTGAATCATCAGTGGATAATCACATTAGTCCCAATTATACCACTGGTAATCAATGAATTCACAGTAAAATTTAATCGATGAAAAATCAATGAAACGTGGCATCTCATCTAGCTAATTTTGCTTTAGTGTATAAATTCAACGTATATGGTATTGGAACGTGCAAATATTGAATTATACACTACGCGAACTTCCTTTCTTTTTCAATTGAATTTCACTGATTCAAATTTAGAGAATATCTTGGGTGTAAGGAGCCATTTGTTCTTTATGTTTGACTAGATAATAATCAAGACCCTCCCTCCCGTCCGCGTATTCCTTGTTCTTGGCAAATTTCGGTTGTTTCAGTTTTGAGATCTTCGAATTACATCCTGCGCGATCGCGGCCACCACGGACATAGCCGCGGCAAGTTTCCTCGGCTGCCCCTCGGGAGTTCTTCTCCCCCTCCCGGTACGTAACGCATTTAATGGAACTTACCAAGGATCCGTTCCCAGTGGACCGTGTCTGCCGATGGAGGCGGCTAACTTCGTTTCCCCCGACTTGCACGAAACGCGAGCTCCTCGTTATCCTTACCCCCACGATATCTTTACGCTTCCCGCTGCTCTTCCTTCCGCCATCGCTGTCGCCGCTGCTGCTAACATTCGCAAACTTTATCCTTCGATCGCACTCGTGATCCCTAAGATGCGCGATCATTACCTTAGTTCCCGAACTTTACAGGTATGTGCGCAGCTGGTACTTCGAGAATATCGTTTGCTTCGAGAGCTTGCTCGCGAATTATCAGAACTTAAAATTCTTCATCGACGCGTGACATTTTGCGAGATCGAATTCCTAAACTGCTTACCGTGCGAAGTCTTGAATGCACATGTTTCTCTGATCTGTACTCTCGTTATATGTCATCGATTCAGTTTTAATCGGTTTTTTCAACATTAAAAAGATTGGTCAAACACCCATAAATACGTTGTGTGATTATAGTATACCTATTGATTTTTTAAAAATAAAAACACTATTAAAATTTACGTTTAAACGAAATAATACAAGTATATATATACTTTATGATCACAAAAAATTTTAGATCGGTATTTATGATCGATTCTTATATTTAAGACTGTCTTAAGATACATCTTAAGTACAATCTTAAGATGTCATGAACTAATTGGAGAGCCGTGTTAGCTTCTTAAGACATTACTTAAGACGGTCTTGAAATAAGAACGAACTATGAATATCTTAGATTATTTATTTTACATAATAATTTCTCGATTATACATAATTTAGTCTCGCCTTTTCTTGCAATCGATCGAGTTCTTTCGAGGATTTTAGACGAATCCAATTCTGTAATACGGCAGTCGAAACTCAATTACTTTCTCGAAGCAAGGCCCACGAACGCTACGGTACCATGTTCGCTACTACCGTCCACTCGCGTTCCGAACTCATTTACTGCAGAGGCGAGTCCATCGTTTTGCTCGCCGACCATGCGATCGCCGAGAGAGCCGGCGAAACCCCACCCAAGACTCGAAACTTGCTTTCATTCGATTTCATTGCACATTAGCAGACATTAGCTGAGAGCCGATGCGAAATCAGAAGTGGACGAAATCGAAATTGCGATAGATGAAAAAGTTTCTTTCCGTTCTTCTTTCTCGCATCTCGTCCCTCGCTAATTTCTCTGCTGATTCCTTTACCGTAAATACATTAATCGCTACCTCGACGCAGTTCTTCTCGGTGAACCCCTCAGGAGATTGATTAAATTTTAACTAATCCCAGTATGAGCGATCTTTCATTATATCTCTCGTCGCATCACGCGCAAGTTTCCAATGCTCTTTCGCAGAGTCTCACGCGTTTTGCAGGAATGTAGGAGACGGAGTAAGTTTTCCTCTTCGGCAGTAGTGAAGAAGAAGTTAGCGATTCCCCGGTGCAGGAGCGACATCGGGATATCGGGAGCAAGGAGCGGCGGTGACGGGCGGTAGCCGGGAACGGGTCTCGCGAGAGAGGCAGTCCTCTTCCCGAGCAAACTCGATTGCCTCCGCGAAAAGGCAGAAAGACTCGTTCGAGCTGCGCTCGTGGCCGTGCGAGAGCCCAGCTCTCGTCGCTTCTACTCCTTCTTCCTTCGGCTCCTTCTCTCATCCTTTCTCACTCCTTCTTTCTCTCCCGGCTGTTGCCTCTCATCTCTCTTTCTCTATCGTTTCTTACTCTCTCAGGGCACGGTGAGTAAGAGACGCGGCAACGCCGCAGGAATGCCCCCGGCCAAACCACCGCATGCATACCTGTACAACCTACTACTCTGATCCTGGGCCCCGACTGTATACGAAGAAAGCCTGGCAGCATTCTATCGGTCCGACAAGGACGGAGTAGGACTTGTCCTCTATCGTCTGCGAAGTAAAGGGAAGAACGGGAAAGAAAGAGACGGAGAGAGAGAAAGAGAGAGAGAGAAGGAAGGAGCCTGGCTCTCTTCGTATACACGTGTACGTGAAGGTGGAAGCGAGGGCTTATGGTTCCGGCCCCCCCTTGTGTGCGTTGCCCATGCGCGAGGAAAAGATCACACGACGAATGTAGGCTACTCTCATTGACCGAACTCGACAGCGCTGTGGTATCGTCGTTCAAACGAGAGAAAGATAGAAAAGGATTGAGAGAGAGAAAGAGAGAGAGAAGAGAGCAAGAGGAATTTGCGATGATATCCCTCCAGATGCATCGTGGCGAAAATGCATCTATCGCGAAATTGACCGTCTTACGAATCGAGCGCTCCTTTGCACCATTATGCGGATTTGTAAAGTTAACACGCTATTCCATTAATATAAAAAAATTCATGACAGTTCCAGCACTTTTTATAGTGCCATAGTTCCTTATAAAAATAAAAAAAGACTCATTTTTTATACTAAAAAAGCAAAATCGGAAAAGTAGCAGCCGCAATTGATACCGAAATTAACGCGAATCGATTTCAGTATCAATTAGAAACAAACACATGATGACGCGCTTGAAAAATTAATATATTCAAGCTATCAAGTATCGTTATTGAAAACCTATCAACGTTGGTACGACGTTTCACTTATATCGTTGGAGAATTGATTTGATCGATATCCGTGGATAGACAGAGCGTTCGCGTTCGATCACACTGTCGGTCGATCTTCCAAATCGGCTCTGTGGCGGCCGAAAAAAACTTCATATTTTTAACTCGACGCTGTCGTATACTCTTTTTTTCTGTCTCACTCTCTCTTGTGAAATATCAATGCGATTTAAATATTCAATATCATTGGCGACGTGCAATATCTGCTCTCGGTGGCCCAAGCTGTGGCACGGGCCACAAAGGGGCGATCCCGTACAACCTGCCAGAATAAAAATCAGTATTTTTTCATCCTGACGGTTTTTGTTTCGTCAGATGATTGGACGAAACCGCGCCCCTCTCGTTCTCGTCGCCCTCCCCTTTTTAATGCCAATCTTACTCCTATAAATACATCGGGTCGAGCTTTCCGCAGCTGGACCACCGCAATTTCGCTTCCGTTGAAAGGAAACCGTCATCGGTGGTCCCTTTGTCGCGCGTTTCCTCTTCGTAGATTTTCCAACGACGATGACGGCGAGATGCGGCCCGATCGCGCCGCAGAGACAAATAAACTTGTCAAACTCAGGGTGAAGCGGGAAAAAACGTGCGCGCGAGAGTAAGAGAGAGACTACGATATACATATATGTGTATATCTTTCTACATGTGCATATATCTGCGTGTGCATGTTTATGTGTGTAAACGCGCTTTAAATGTATGCGCAACTTGGTGCAAAACGAGCATTGCGCGAGACGAAACGCGATATGCACGCACCGGGTACACGACTGAACATAAATTTTAATCACGGAGAAAAATCTCGCAAGTGAGATGGAAGAAAAGAGAGGAGAAAGAAGGACGTCAGTTAAGAAGAGGAAGAGACAGGTATAGAGATATATAGAGAAGTTAGGTATGCCGCCCAGTAAAACGCCTCGAATAGCGGGGCCCAAAGTACTCCAACGACGAACGATTTGCGTTAGTCCCGTGTGTTACGTGTTTCCCCATTTCAGACGAGCAAGTATTCAAACCGGTATAATTTCCGCGAACTCGAGCTTCAATGCTGTAGGCCAGGAGTGTCAAGCTCGGTTCTTCAGCTTAAACATTTAAATTTGTTCATAATTGATTGCTAAATGCCTCGTTAATATGCATTCGCGATATAACGTTGCAGAAGAATAAAATATGTGCTGTAAATTACAAATTTAATATACGTGAGCAGTTTGATAAGTCGGTGACTCTTTTTACTTTTTTTTTAATCAAAATTCTACTTATTTTTTAATACAGTTTCCTTTTAAAAAGTCACTGACTTATCAAACTGCCCAAGTAAGCAACTAAAGAAGAACTTGATGAAAAACTAAAAAAAATTTTTGAGATTAATTAAAAATTAAATAAATAACTTGTAATCTTTAATTTATTCATAATATGTAAAGCTTCAAGTTGATTGATTATTTGCTAGATAGCTTCAATATTGTTCTTTCACGTTATCCCTGCGAGAATAAACTGATCTCATGGAACTCATATTTTCAATAATTTTATTATGGAACGTGAGGAAGGCAGGTTGCAATTTGTTGGGCAGACAATATGCGAGGATCGAACGAGACGAATTGCTTCGGGAAAGTGGTGTATATCGATGTGTATATGCCCGATGTGCCCGGCATTTTATATAGGTATTCCACCCCCTGTTTTTACACCTCCGTATATGCCGTCGTCTAACAGCGCGCTTTCGTTTCTTCTTCGTTGCGTCTCTCCACCCTTCTTCATCCCCATAAAGTCTCTCGAGGCGTCGCGACGAGGGCGTGAGCGTCGGCTGGTTACATTTCCTAGCAGACCATTATTTCTCTCTTACACCTACGCGCGCGTGCGAACAAGCCTCATCTACACATATACACGCACACGCACGCACACACATGAATCGGCACGGTACACCGCGCGAGCTCCGGATATTTTCTCCCTTTTTGCCCCCGCTACTACATTACCTTTTCCGAGCAGCAGGGAGTTAGGAGTATCTCGCTGCATATTAATGAAAAAATTTGTGACTTCCCTCCGTCATCCAGCAGCAGCAGCAGCCGTTGCCGCAGCCGTCGCACCTGCGAAAAAAGGAAGAGTTGGAAAAAGAAACGAGTGATTTCTCACCGCTGTTGAATCCTCCATCTCTTCTCGCGACTGCGTCTATCCCTTTGAATATATGTTTCTTGCTCCTTTTGTACACGACCAGCGCCGTTATAATGATACCGTAAATAAGATATCTAGTACAGTAAGTACGTTTTGTTTCGAAGCGAACAAAACTTGAGTAAGGAAAACTCTAGTGAGACTGTACTTGGGACTGTAGTCAGTTATATGCGTCAAATGTACAAGTTGACATTTTAAATAATTCATTCACGTTTTCCAAGTTGGGTCTCTTAGCATCAAGATAAGCCCTGTCTTATGTCGCGATGCATAGAATGATATTTCCTCTTCCGTATATCAAAAAATGGGAGTAGTTCTTGATCGAGATGAAAGCTCTACTACGATCGAGGGCGACACATTGAATGGCATTAGCGTGATATACTGCGACTAACTAATAGCGTTTTCGAGTGCAGTAAGTTCGGACCTAACCCAGGTTAATTCGAAAGTACCATGATCTCGTTCAATCAAAAACCAAAGTAGAGCATGTGACGTCATTAATTCGACCTGGGTTGGATTAACCACGCTGCACTCGAAAACGCTATAAGGTTCGGGTTCAGCGAATAAGCGGAACGGCCGGATCAGGCACGAAGGTCTCACGTGTATCGAAACGAGTTTGGCGTCGTTTATTCGTGCGGAACACGATCAGGTGCGCGTAAGTGTATTTCTAAGACTGCGTAATAGCTGCTCCGTTTAGGTGGCGAGCCGGTTGCATTCGCGAACCTGTTTTTAACGCGGACGAAGCATTTAATGTCGCGCATGGTAATAAACGTTAGCGTTATGAATTTAACGCGCGCGGGTGTACGAGAAAACACCGAAGTTTCAAGATTTTAACACGGCCATGTTTCAAATTCCGCTAATCCGACCGTTACGTCGATATTAACGCGTTAAAACTGCAGCTCGAGAAATGACTCTGCGCTCATGTAGGGTTATGTAAAACGCGTCGTTATCGTATCGATACTTTCTGTAAACTTTTGGATTACTGTACTAAGTTCCGAAATGTGACGTTTATCGTCTCGTTTATTTGTTCGATTGTTAGGATGCATTGCAAAAAACCCTGTAATAGCCGCGTCAATGACATAATCGGCTATCGAGCATCAAGACACTTTGGATGACCCGAGATTTGGACGAGACGATACTTTGACAAGATCGTTCGCCGTTTCCATTGCGTGGACCACCGAGGTCACCGCCGATGGAACTCGACCGGTGATTCGAGGGAGAAATGAAACGAGATAACTTATGCGCGGTGCTGACTCAGGTTCCTCGTTATTTCGGATCGTGTCATAAAATCTTGGTCTTAACAACGCATGCGAGGATATACCCCACTCTGTAAGCTGAAATTGAAAGATTCCTGGGAACGTCGACCGGCTGAAAGAAAGAGAGAAAAAGAGAAAGAAAGAGAGCGAAAGGAAAGAGAAACCGCAAATATCTCCTTCGACCGCGAGAGCGAACGCTTTGCTAATGAACCCTCTCATCGCTCTCATCGTGCTGATTAACGACTCCTCGAACGAACCGACCAGCCTTCGCTGATCAATATCGCGGTTTTTTTTAGGAAATTATATCTGTGTGAATGGCCATCGCCGTGACTCAATCGAATCCCGCGATTCTATTTTATAATTATTTCTACGAATTGCCGGTGTCTTCGTCCATTCGAAATCCACTCATTTTGGAGGCTGTTAATAAAATTCCATGTACCGCTATATATTAGTGAAAATGACGACACAGCAGTGCATTATTTATTGCACGAGACTTTTTGTTGCATGCAATTAAGTAGCTTTTTGCAATTGGATGTATCAAAATGATAATCTTGATTTTTATCTGTTTCCCATTCCCAAGTTCTTGATTATATTCATTATCAGTGACATGCTAAAATAATTTATAAAGCAAGTACTACCTTCTTGGAACACATCGTACGATTAATCGAACATGTTTGTAGACTGAAGCTCGATTCGTCATCCGAATTCCAAGGATACGTTCTCCGACAAAGCGGACACTTTTATGGAAGGCGCTATATAGGAAGAATCAGTAGCGTAAGGAACGAGGACAAAAAGAGACGAAAGGAAAAAGCGAAAAAAAAAATTATATTCGCCATTGCTCGCCCATAAAAAGGAACATAATGAGTGAACCGTTAATAAAATAATTATAATATTGGGAGCTTGGTAATAGATTCTTGGGATGCATTAACCGGTCTCCTTCTCTCTTTTCCTCTCTCTCTCTCTCTCTCTCTCTCTCTCTCGATAAATTGTGTTCGCAGCGTGTATACCAAGCAAGGGAGAGAAACGCGTGCAAGACACGTGCAAAATCGTGGCACATCGCGATCAGGCATCGACTATGTATACACACACACACACACACACACACACACACACACACACACACACACACACACACACACACACACACACACACACACACACATATATAGGTACGCTCAGATACACACAGATACACATGTAAATACTTGTACGCATGTGGTAGCAGCCGCAGGAACGCTTCGACGTGTATCTAATATTCTCGGTATGTGAAAATTACCGAGTCGTATAAACTGCCGATCGGACAGGTGGCCGACAAATCGCGTTGAGGAAAATATACGAGGTGTCCCACGTTCCCCCGCACTGCCTTTCATGGTTCTACGACCTTATATATACATTTGGAATATTTCTCGTCTATATGTGCAATTGTGACGATCGAGAATTATTTTTTTTCCCTCGGCGTTGTTGATTAAGCCGGATATATATGTGCCGATCGCGTCTCGTTCGCATGTGGGGATTATTGGTATGCGGGATTACTGACCCGCATAAATCTCGGATAAAAGCAGAGCGTCGCGACGCGGCGCCGGGCAGCGGCAATTTTCCGATGATTTTCGTTGATCGCTTCGGCGAATCGACGATGCGGTAGAAAAATAATAAAGCGTAGGCGAGAGGAGCGGGACGCGATGTGGCCCACCCGATTCTAACGAGATATTTATCCTCTTTTTTTTTTACCGGTCGCATCCACCGGTGAGATCGCGCCGAGCCAATTAAAAAGAATAACGAGAAATATAATCGGCCGAATTGAAGTCGGTCCGGTTCGGCTCTTTCTCTCCCTCTTTTGGTTCTCCTCAGGACAGAGGACGATTTTTCGGTAGACATTTAGATCGATTAATTTAATTATCGCGATCACGGCATAGGGATGCCTCCTTGTAGAAATCACGCAGTAATTTACATAGTGATGTGAGATTCAGCAATTTGAAAAACCGGACCAGTGCGCGGCGCAAACACGGAAGAGACCGAATCACCCTGGCGTTCGACGAGAAATGATCAAGAACGAGGCAAAATCGGGCTGAAGCATGTTGTCAAGCGCATTTATTTTTCTTCCCTGATGATGTGAATCTGTAGAGTGAGAAAGACAAAGAGATTGAACGGACCAGATCGATCGTACGGTTCACTTTGTCCGACGATCGTTTGGGACGATTAATTTGATTATCGCGGTCTGATAGCAATTTACATAGTAATACGCGACTTAAGTCCGCGAGAAAAAAAAAAGAGAAAGGAGATCGGCAGAGGCCAAGGTGTATCGAACGGAGTGGTGAATCAAGCAAAAGGAAGAGCGAAGAGAGACGAGCTCTCGTAGTCACACGGTCGCCAAATCCTCCGCTTACACAGGTCTCCTCGTTGTTTTAGATTAGAGAATTCGATTATCGCTGTCGCGTCTGGGACGGAAGGTTTCTATTCCAAAAAGCCTCACACGATGTGATTTACATGCTAATACAGAAACCGCTTTTTATCTTTCTCTCTCCTTCTCCTTCTCCTCTCTCTCTCTCTCTCTCTCTCTCTCTCTCTCTCTCTCATTCTCTCATGGGCACATGCACGCGCCGCGGCACGGGGGTCATAAGATAAATTAAAGCCCGCTTTACACCACGAAGGCTGCATCGTCGCGGCTGCACGTATCATCCACCGTTAATACCCACTGGGAAAATTTATGAACGGGTAAAGGATGAGAAAAGGGAGGTGGTTCTTATTTATTTGGATTTGGTTGGTTGGACTATACGATGCACGGAAACAAATAAACATTTCGGTGAATTGGCCTTATCCCAACATAAATGATTGATACAACTTGGCTTCTGATTTTCTTTATTTCTTTCTCGTTTGCTAATCATTTACGTTTGTTCTTATTTATGATGATACGTAGCTAATTTACATTCAGAAAGCTAAAATATTGAGAAATTTGGTCATTTAATATTGTCGTATTATAATTCATTTTTGTCAATTTTTTTTGTTTATTTATGACAGCAAGAAAAATTTACTTTTTTTTACTTTATCTTCATATATTACTCGTTTAATAGTTTCTTCTCTGCCGCGTTTCTTTCGTATCTTTCATCTGGATTTATGTAATTGCTTTTATGAGACCGTTTTTCTATCACATATGTTCACATGAATTTTTAGGAGGTTCATCTTTAAATATTAATAAGCTCTTCTTTCTTTCTTCTTCTCTTTTTTATGCCAAAAACACCAAGGAACGAGAAAGCGAAGAAGAAGAAAGAGGACTCGAGGAGAGAGATCATTGGTAAGAGAGATGGATAAGAGGGTGGGTTTGGGAAGTGCCGGGGCGGAAACAAAAGAATGGGGGGATGTACTTGAAAAGCACAATTGAAATTCAAGATCCATATGCAAAGAGCGCCGCTGGCACGAGAGGGAAAGGAAGTTGGAAGATAGGAAACGAAGAAAGAAGAGAGGAGAGATTCTATATTGAATAATCTAATCCCCCTTCACTATCTCTCTTTCTTCCTCTCCTCCTCCTCTCTTCTCTATCGTTCTCTCGAGGACCGCTTGGTTTCCCGCGATATCGAGAGAGAGAGAGATTCTCTAAATAATTGATTTAACATGTGTACATACATTATACGCAAACATAATAACGCTATGTAAATGGTAATTCCACCCATGTGACGCTGGTCCATGGCGTGGGCCGAGTTCAGAACCACGTCTACCATCGCGTCGCATCCGTACCCCCCTTTACCCTCCCACCGCCACTGCCGCCTTTCTTATACCGCCCAGTCGAACCCACGATGGTAAGCTGGGGGACTGCGGGACCCCGCAGAGACGGGAGACCGGGGGTTAAGTTACCGAGCACCTCATATTTTTTCGTCCTCCCGGGGAATCTTCCCTTTTCCTCTTCCCTATGTTATTTTTCCCCTCACTCGTCCATCATTGGAGAAGGGTAATTTCATCTACGAGAGATTCAGAGAGCTACTTCCGCGATCGGAAGATGACGAAGCCTGACGCGATAAATGAAGTCGAAGAATAAATTTTAGGATGGAAATCGATGTCTATGTATTGTACGTTAAGATTCTATGTACATCTAAATTTTCCATTAATCTTTCAAGCCTGATAATTATGATAGACGTTGTTTTAATTACTGTATGTTTATAAAATTCCGTTTTTAAAAAAGAGAGAAAGAAATACATTTTAAAAAGGAAAGCATATCATTATTAAATGTACATTATTAATGTCTAAGATCAATTACCTTTGATTCTGATCTATTAGTTACTTTCTTAAATAGAAATGATAAAGATATATTCAACAGAGTTCTAAGAAAAATTAGGCTCTAGGATATCTTCTTAAGATATCTTCTTTCCTCAATTTATCTAGTAACTTTATTTAGATATGAAGCGTAGATATGAAAGTCGTCAATGTATCTATATCAAACTACGCGTTGATTATATCACGATCCCTTTTATACAATATGGATTAGACTGGGGATCCCTATTGGGGCATATGCGAAGCTCGCACAATGAGTCAACGACACCCTGCCAAACGATTCGAGGTATGATACACCGGTACTAAAGAAGGGATGCACATAGATGGACGGTAGCGGATGAGTGAGGATTGAGAAAAAGAGAGAAAAAAAAGAAAGAGAGACTTAAAGAAAAGATAATTGATAGAGAGAAGAAGAGAGGGGCAGAGAGGGATTCTGACAAATTGGAAGGCTGTTAAAGCAAAGGCACGGAGGCGTCGCTCGTTGGAACTGAAGGAGAGAGGAAAAGATTTCTATACATTGGACGAGAGAGGAGAGAAA
This sequence comes from Mycetomoellerius zeteki, assembly GCF_001594055.1. NCBI lineage: Eukaryota > Metazoa > Arthropoda > Insecta > Hymenoptera > Formicidae > Mycetomoellerius > Mycetomoellerius zeteki. The sequence goes on from NW_017257294.1 coordinate 2,156,229, forward strand.
GAGAGAGAGAAAGAGAGAATAAGTCGGAAAAAGACAAGCCGCGCGACACTCGTGTCACGATGGGCCTCGTAGCAGCATTTTTAGAGCCGAAATAAAGTGGAAGAACGAACGTACACCGTCTCTTGAATATCCGCTGGGCGCGCGTCGGAAGACGTAGGTGGTCTCTCTTCTTGGCGTACCTCTCTTTCCGTCCCTTTCTCCTTCTCTAACTGTCGCGTCGTTCTCATTCTCGTTCGTTTCTTCGCTCGTTCATTCCGTACTCGTTCGTCTGTACCGCGCGGCTGATCTACCGAACGAGTTGAGCGAGAGCGCAAATGCTGGCAGATTATAGGTGTAGAACTCTAGATGTACCACAGTAGTTACAAAAGTCCGCCATATTTGATCTAATAACCATCATATTTAAGAATTACTACTCTAAAATTACTACTCTAATCTCTGGAGTGGAATCTAATTCTAAAGAGTAATCATTAAGCGTCGATATTGAAAAAGAGTGGTTCAATTGCCAATTTTTAAGAGTTAGATTCCACTCCAAAGATTTCAGAGAGTAAGCTTACTTATTTATTTATTCGTTTATTTACTAAGCTTACTTATTATTTATTATTTACTTATATAGAGCGATAAATCATCGAGTAAAAAATCGAAATAGTCAATATGAAAATTATCGGCTTAGATGAAAGGATTGTACTATTCTAGAGCTCCAGTTAGGTGAGTGCACATACGCCCCTCGTCGCATTATGGACTATTCGAGACGCGGAATTGCGAAACGTGACTTCCTCACTCGCGAAGACCATCCGGACATCCAGTTCTCTCACCGCTGATCGATCGCCGTGTGTATATGACGCGCACTATCCGATTTGCAATTCAACTCAACATCGGCGCGATGGCCAACCGTTTAGAGTCGTGATTGTGATCGGAATGACTCAGTAATCAAGATGTTCTAAGAGAAATTTCAGATAATTTACAAGAACATAATTTATTTAATTACAAGAGAGAGAGAGAGAGAGAGAGAGAGAAAGAGTTAGTCAATTGTAACTTAATTTTTTAAATTACTTATCATGAAAGAAATAATTGCTTCTTTAATTTTCGCGTCACGTTTAATTTGAAAACATCTTCATCTATTGATTGTAGCTATTTTTAAATGTTTCGCGATGTACCATCGTTGGACTCACGAAATACGAGTACAATAATAATCGAAGTCGATCGAGCACAATCGAATAGACCGACTATTTCAAGCGGATATTTCGTTAAACCCTAAGAATCGTAGAGCGAAGATGGAGGCGAGATAAGTAAGCGGCCTCGCCCGAGACGCTACGTACAAAATGCAAACCGCTCGGGATAAAGATGGAATCTGGATAACGGTATCAAAATCTGGAATACTTCCTCGATGCGCGAGCACGATGGGAAACACGACGGTGAGCGTAACGTTGCCTGTTCGCGTTTACGTGTCCTTGCCGATCTTGATGAAACCGATGACGATCTTGCTCCTTTCCGAGAGAAAGAGAAAGAGAGAAGATTCTGGAAGCTGCGCACACACAAAATCTCCGTTGCCGCTCGTGAGAGTCGAGCATTAGCAGGAACCGACACCGCGGGTGGGTTTCGGTGAATGATAACCGCGGAACGGTAACGATATTATATCATCGTGAGATCAGGCCCGTTGATCTCGTCTGTGCGTACCGTGCGTGCGCGCGTGCGGAAGACGAAATCGTAATCTTAATCGTCCTCGTGACGGGCAACAGGTTCTCTTGAGCTCGCGATTCAATCGTGCGTCTCTTTGGATATACAAGCGCGAGGGGTCGACCCTCTTATATGTGAGGACCGTACGGAAAGAACAGGCTCGTTACGTCACTCATCCATCTCCTTCTTCTGGTGACCTGAGCTATTGATTTATCGTCGCGAGAAACGATTTCTTTCGTCGTAGGGAGGACGAGCGAGCGCGTGAGTCGCTCTCTGATTAGAGGTATGCATTGTGCATCGATCGACAGCTAATGGACAGAAGGAGAGAAAGACAGAACGGTGTCACCTTACGCAAGCTAGATTGGAAGTCACGGGAGATAAGCTGAGCAGCCGACGTCGGCAACCGAGGCCGATCAGGGTCGATTGATTCCTGAAGGTTCGGACTTGGGAAACGAGAAAGAGGAGATCGGACCTCGGACTCTCGCGGTGTCTCTTTTAGCTCGTTAACTACTGACGCGATCGTTTGAACCGAAACACTATATGTCAAGACGTAATTTCAGTATTTCTTCAATATAAGACTGTCAATCTTGATATAAGCTGTCCGAGTTCGGATATAAATTACCTGAGTTTAATTGCGAAAGAGTCGGTATCCAAGTAAAAAATTAATTAGAAATTGACTGGTTAGATTCTTGCCAGTTTGAGCTTGTTTGGATTGTAACTAGGCAATAAATTCAGCCAGTTCCTAATCAGATTTTCCCCGAAATTTTTGCAAAACAAAATTTTTAAAAATAATATAAAATCTTTTTTTTAATTTATTATATTTTATTAAGAGTATCTAAATTTGAGACAACTTTTATTAATTAATTGTAATTTTTTATTATACTTTAATTTTTTTCTTACTTATTGGGTTCTGAATCTGAAACTTCAGAATTATGAGTAATATGCAACAATGAATAATAAATTAACACCTTTTCTTAAAGGATTGAAAAACTTAATGTATAATTAATTTCCTTTTTTTTTCGAATTAATTTTTCGCAATCGATAAAAGATTTATTACAAGTATTTATACTCGGCTTTAAAACTTAACTTTATCGAATGTTTGCGTCTTTCATCGATTATGATGTCGATTTCGCTGTCATAGACGATGCGAACACTTTGAGAGAAATCTGACGCTAACTAATTACTACACCGCTGTATCTAATCGAAGTTAAACCATTCAATATTAGATTTGCATCCGTGACATGGTTTCTACTCACTTTCAGCAAATGTGACATAGGTATACCGCGACGAATCAGCTTACTTTGTAGATAGTATCGCGAAACAAATTTCTGTTAAAACGAGGTCGACCCCAAATCGACTTGAAAACATGTGCATGAGGGAAAGTACAGCGTACCGTCGGATACCACTTCAGTCGAGAACGTTTATAAGTGGGGACTTCTTTTGCCGATCGATAAGATCAGATTCCTCTCTCGTTTGAATAATATGAAAAATCGAGATGGATAGATAAATGGAAGGAATAAGAGGAACCGTGCTGGATACGTACTGGGTAGATTCGGGAAAAGGGGGGAGGCCGCGCGCAGAGGACCGAAAGGGCAAGGGAAGAAGGGGGAGGGGCCAGAGGGGCCGAAGACGCACCATCGGTGGAGTGAGTTAGAGCCGGCGGGCAACGCTATGCATACCGTCACACCCTGCGACACGCTCCAAATTTGAAATTTAAATTCGGTACCTCTCGCGGGACCACGTTGTACACCGGTTACACACGCACACACATACTCGCACACGCGTATATACACGCACATCTACAGAGAGAAAGATCTATGCATGTTGCGAACGTGCATACAGGACGCCCCAAAATAGTTTTAGACGCTCTCTATGCTGAAAATTTCGTGTAATTAAAAGTTACTTAGCATTGAAAAGTAAGAAGTTCCATCAAACGAAAGCAATTACTTATAAATATGTAGATTGTAAAATTTCACCTCTCACTTCGTGGTTTCAAGGATATTCCTATAGTAATAGAATTTTTATGAAAAAAGTTGTTACTCCTCAGGGTACATTTGATCATGTTAAAAAATTTAAAAATACAGCGTGTCGTCGTAGAAGATTTTCCTAGAGGAAAGATCGCGTTGAAATGTCATATAGAATGTAATTGTTAAATTATTGCCCCTTTTGGGACACCCTGTGAAACGCGCACGAATCAGAATGTTTGCGAGAACAGGATGGAGCAAAAGGCAGGAAGGATGTATCGTCGTTTTCACGACGACCGACCTGCCCGTTAAGTCGTTTCCGCTCGTCGGTAAACACACGCGGGAATAGTAATTCGAGACAGGGGCTCTGCGCCGTGTCCTTTCACCTCCCGTCAGCCCTCCGTTCTGCCTTTCCTCCCACAACTAGTGAAGTTGTCTCGAGTCGTGTATGATTGTCTTGTCTGCTTGTCTCTGTCGATCCACGATCGCGTCGAATTCGGGAACGGAATGCTCTTTCAGGATGAGCTTGTTTTCTCGGATGTCAGCCGCAAATCGGAGCGTGCTCTTTCACCTTGCATCTCATGCATTGTGTAGCTACTATCAGACCTCATTTTGCTCTTGAAAAGAGTAACTGTACATCTAAGGAAAGTCTCCAGAACCAATAAAAAATATGTCGAGGAAAATTTTTTATTCTTAAATTTTAATAATTTCAATTTCAACGTTTATTAGAAACGTGATTTATTGATCATTTTCTTAAGCGCTACATGTTTCTAAAATTTTTTTATTATAATAAAAATAATTTTCCTAAAAATAATTACGTGATTTCCATTCCTAACAATTCTTTGCATAAAAATATATTATTACTTCTTGAAAAAAGATTAATCGAAAAATTAGATATTAATAGTTTCTATAGATGCGTCGTTCGTGATATTGTCTTATATATATTTTACTTACATTTTAGCAACACGGGATTCAAGTAGATTCGTGTATTTTCAAATGTTAGAATAGATAATATCAAGGATAATATTTAAAGTTAGAACAGATAATACAGAATCTCTGAAGGAGCGGTATTTTCGTCTAGGAAAATTATATATATTCTTAAACTTTAATAATTTCAACGTCTACTGGAAACATGTTATTCATTGATCACTTTCTTAAGCGCTACACGTTTCTAAACTTTTTTTATTATTATGAAAAGTTATCCGATATACGATAGAGTGTACTTGAACGTTCGCATTACTTACGTCCAACGACCGCAGAACATCCTGCAAAATAACGGTTACATCGCGCTGGCATTGCCCGCGAGATGATCGGCGTCGCGACATCGTGTTTTCTTCCTGTTTCGTTTACCCGCAAGCTTTTACCGAACGTACGTAATAGCATTTTCCTCGGTTATTATCCAAGTCACGAGAGAGAAAGAGGGAGCACGTCCGTAATTTTTTTTTGTTTCCCTCTCTTATTCCCGCCGCTCCTCTTCTCGACATTCCACGACGACACACGCCGCGAGTGGCTCGCGTCATGTGACACGTGTCCAACAGGCGAAGGCGCATAATGCACGTGTCACACGCACGATACGTAACGGCTGCACCGGCATGCGACAGCCGCCGCCGTCGCGTCATCTCGTATACCGGCGGGCGGCTGCACTTTCTCTTTTCGCGTCGATGATCGCGCATCATAGATGCGGTCGACCAGCATAGAATCCTTAAACCACACCGTTATCTTTCCTTCGTGATGCCTCGCACTTGTGGCGAGGTAATCCCGAGGTACAGCATTAGTCGATCAAAGTTGTGAAATTTATGCTAGCCCTAAAATGAATCCTCGAAGGATAAGTGTCAAAGTATACATAAATCAAGACTTAAATTAAGTATTAAAATGCGTGTGTCGCAGCAAAATTGAAGCCGCAGTGAAAATATAACGTGATATAAGTATGATTGATATACACGGAAAGAGAGACTAACAGTTTTGCAGCATTTAAAAGTTTAGCGGGAAATATAGATCTGAAAATAATTTTGCTAATCATTAAAATAAATATAGGTACTTGAGACACTCCAGGCTGGTTGCTAGAATATTAAATCTTTTACAGCTCATATCGTGTTTGAGTCCTACAAAATTATTTTGGTAGTCCAACAAAATCGTTTTCGGATCTGTATCTAGCAAAATTTTTAAATACTTCAGCAAAACCATTTTTTCTATGTAGAGATAGAACGTTCTAAATCCTTCTATGTTTTATATATTTGTTTAATAAAAATTTGATTGATTTTGTTCTTTCTCTCTCTCTCTCTTTCTCTCCTAAAGAAAATCTGTATTCAATTTTTAGTATCATAAAATTGACTTCAAATTGACCGTTACAATTGATCGTGGATAAAAGGAAATGCAACCTTTATAGCCTTTTAAACGAGGAAAATGGCCAGCGCTTGCGGTCCCTTTAATAGCCGCTATAGTGATATGGTTGAATAGTTACTAAAACGTCATGACAGTCGATTGAAATTGTTGCCAGAGTCATGCTCGTCGAAATTATTACGGAGTACTTCAGTACGTTTCTTTCCGCGGTCATCCATGCTAGTAACTATAGTTATCTTATCCCGGAATTACCCTACACAGCTGGTGGTACAGCGATATAGCTATATGTGTATAGATTGGAAATGGCTCGGAGTAAACTCGATAGTTTCTATACGGAGACATATCTTTTTCTTACGTGGCTCAAGTTCATTCGTGTCACTACGTAGCGTCAGATCGATCCGAGAGGTTTGTCATCCCATAATTCACTTCTTCGTACGTTCGGCCTTCAAGAAATAGATATCTTCTTCGACGTAACGCGAGAAGGTGGAAACGGCGCTGTCTAAAATGCAAATTTGAAGAAACATTATTATAACGCCGCGGATTGAGTCGGATATTCATTGAGTAAATCTCGTCAGTATTAGAGAATAATCCTGAGGTCAATCTGCCAAGCTTTCTACGAAGTTTATTAGGAGCGATAAAGGCGATAGAGAAGGAGGAAACTCTCTCTCGGATCTTACTCCGTGAATTCGGTTGTGCGAAGACGCGCGTGCTTATATATCCGAAGTTCTTCATGAGAGCACTCGAATTAGATCGGCACGCTGCAGTGCAAACTCCACTCCTGCGAGATACTCTTCACAATGATATGGCTTAGAGGGCAACTGATCCCTCGGCTTAAAATGGAGTATCCCTTTTGCGATATTAATGCTCGCCGTTATCAAACTCTCGCGCATTCCAAAATATAGGTACACGTATCCCATGAAGCGTCCGTGCAATACATCGGATCCTTTTATTTAGATAGAAAATAAAAATTGTTACAACAGAGAGAAAGTTTTATTTTTTGCAATTTAGGTTGGAATCGCCTAAAAATTTGTTTAGGTCTCTGTTGGACCAGAACTTCGTCCCAGATTAATCCCAAAGTTACATTCGGCACAATTTTTTTGTTTTGAGCACGCGACCTGTCGCTCACACTCCACTCCGCATCGGTCTGGATGCAGCGAGATAATTGCAGTTCGCGCGAGTGCCTCTGTCGATTCGATCGGTGGCGGGATGGGAGATCGATGGGCGAGGAAATAAAAGGGAAAAGGGTCCAAAAAAATGGTATAAACAAAAATGGATTTTACAGCATACAGTTTTCACCTTTGAGATTTCGTGCTGTCAGAGATGAGTGGATGAGTGTGTTGCATTCGCGTCGCGCTTTGGTCTAGAAATTCAAAGACCCGGTATCCAGATAGAAACTCTAAGGACAATCGTTATTAGAGACCAGTGATACAATCAACCTAATTCAATGTAGGTTTAGACGAATATTGCGAGATGAAGGAAAACTAGAAGGGGGGAGAATTAAATGATTGTATAAAAATAAAAGGGGAGGAAGGAAGGCGGGGAAAGAACATAAGAAAGGAAACGATGAAAAGGAGATACAGGAAGGAAGGACGGACGTGCTGTCAAGGCTGAAAAGAGAAAAGATGCTGGAGATACAAAGAACGCGAGGCGAAAAGAAGAGAGACGAATGGACGGAGGAGAAGAGAGGAATGTGCCGGGCGCGTGGATGAGAGGCGAGGAGAGGAAGAACGGATCGACGAAAGGGAGAGAGGAGAATCGAGGGTTGGTGGCAGCCCAGACCCGGTCGATACGACCACTACCACCAACATCACCACCACCACCTCTACACGACAGAGCGCGGAACTTGGTTCTTGCGCGAATGCACCGATATAGCGGGTCTTCCCGTTTTTTTCCCAACCTTACATGTCTCTCTCTCTTCCCCTCCCTCCTCTTGCCTACCGTCTCTCGGTATTTTTTCACCCCTCGCGTTTTCAACGATCCGCCATTTTTAGAGGGAACGTGCTCCTATAGTCCCATCTCTCTTCGGTGGGTGGATTTCCTCACGATGACTTTAGCACATATACTTACTGTCTTTCTCAAGATAAGCTCAGTCAAGTCTGGTTATTGTTTTAATTTCGTATTTGTTTCGCCTTCTGTAATTGTACGAAGAAAGAACGATTTTACTGAAGTATTGAAAAATTTAGATAGATGCAGATTTGAAAATAATTTTGTTGAATTATTAAAATGATTATATGTAGGAAACTCAAACATAATGATGAGCAACGCTGCAAAAAGTTTTGATTTTCTAACAACTAGTTTGTGAGGCTTCTACATAATTAGGCTAACAAAATTATTTTCAGATTTATATCTGGCTAAATTTTTAGATACTTCGGCAAAACTGTTTTTCCGTGTAACATTGTAGTGTAATTATTCCAATAAGTATGTCGATTGTATGAAGTAAGGCAGTTGAAGGAATTGCATCGTGGAAGTTGATAAAAATATAGAAAAGAAATTTGAAAATTCTTCAAAGTTATTTTTCGCTGCTCTTTATAAGATACATTGTTTTTTATCTTATAATTTAGGAAGGAAGAAGAAATAAACAGTATTTATTATGATTATTATGATGTTATTTCAAACTACTAACAATGCATTTTCTTTATGATTGCAGTTGTTCTCTTGGACACGACGACGGAGGAGAAACTCGATTGGACGAGATATCCTTTCGGACCTCAAGCTAACACTCCTGGTGTAAGTAGATCAAAATTTCTATCGCATATTATAGAAGACATCAAACTTCTTAAAATCTTAGCGAAAAATCTGTTTTTTTTTCTCTTCGGTACGAAGGAAAATTATTCATTCCGATAGCTCGACTTTTTAAGCGATACATTGAGAATCCGAAAGTAAGATTTCGCCCTTTCTCGATAGGGGGAGGAGGAGGGGAGAACGAAACAATTTCTTAAATATCGCGAATTTCCACGGAAATATTCGACGTGCCAACAGCAACACGGGGAAATTCCCGTCGACGTAGGAATTCCGCTCGCTTGCTCGCGCGCACGCTCGGCATCCTTTTCTGCGTGGCCAAAGGGAAATATTAAAAATGTCTCAAACATAAATTAATACTCTCTCGCGAGGTCGTTGCACGCGATTCAGGAACTCTCTCCTCTCTTCCAGCGATCGTAACAAAGGAACGCCTAGATGGAAAAAAATTCCAGGATCTCCCGACATTTTCTTCTCTCTCTGTATTTTTTTTTAATTCTCCTCTCGCGAAGAGGAGAAATCTTTTGGAACTCGACTGGCCGGGTTCCGGTGGGTACCAGAAGCACTTTATAGTCTCGGTACGCACGCGGCACATACGTGGGCTCCCGCTGGCCGATGCGCTCTCTCGGCGCCATGTTTGTTTTTCAGTTGTTAAGCGCGCAGCGGGCCGCCAGACAGGTTTAAATCAGCCTCCACCTCTCTCCGTTTCTCCTCTTCTTCTTCCTCTTTCTCTTCCTCTGCCGATTCTCCTCCTGCAGCATCACCCGCCTCCTCTCCCGTCCTCCTTCGCGCTCCACAGTCGGACCGTATGCACCGCTCGGTTCGTGAGTCAGTCCAACCGGGTAACAAATTGCTTTTTGTTTGAACGGACAAATTAGTGATACAACCGCGCCGGCAGAGGTGCCGGCCGAAAAGACGGACCGGAGAAGGGAAAAGGAGGGATACTCGGTGTTTATTTAAACATCGTAGGCACCGAGAATGCAGTTTCGCGCACGGGGGACATCCTCCTTCGTGACCCTACGTGGGTGTCGGCCACGGATATCTCGCGTTCGAGGCTTCGGCTCGATCATGACGATAAACTGGCGGCTTTGATTTTTTTGGCGACTCGACAAACTCATCGGATATCTCGAAGCTTATTGCAATTTTTATTATATCTATTATTTTCTTCTACCATTATTTACTCTATGCTAATCTTTACTTGGTACTTTATAGTAACATTTATGCAGGATGTCATTGTTTAACGGAAAAGGTAATTTGTCTTTAAACGGATTTAATAACTCTTTGCTTGTCATCAAGATTCCACAAGCTTCTTGCCTCTTTCTGTAAACTGTTTATTCTTTATTTGTTTTATTCAATTGTCAAAAATCCTTCCTTTTTTGTCCTCGATCATGAAACGATCGAATGGTACACGCGTGCTCGTTCTTCTTTTTTCACTCCTTTCTCTCGCAACGTCGATTGTTAGTATCGCAGCTCTAATCGGCCAGCGTAACACTCTCTTTGAAAAGGTTCTTAGAGACTGCTGTTGATTTTTCTGGGTGCTAAACGTTCGACGCGTCTCCCCCCGCGGGAACGAAACAGATCGAAGAGGGATGGCTACGCCGGCGGACCACGCACGGGTGTCTGATCTTTTTTTCGAGAATGACCCGAAAAAGAACGCTCTCACTACACGCTTCGTTCTCTGTGAACCACTCGAGTTCACTTCGCACCTCCCCATTCCATCTCACCCGTCGGAAGTGCTGCGTCCAAATACATGTTTCTCTCTCTCTTCTCTGTCTGTCTCTTTTTCTCTTCCGTGAACTCTTAAGCGCACGTGCTCCTCGTAAAAACGGCCGCGATATTAGTTACACCTACGAGCATTTAAAGTTCCTCCCAAAGGTTCGTATTCTCGGCGCTAAGTGTTGGTGTCCGTACGATTCTCGTCACCTATTAACACTCCGAACGTCTTCCTCACACTGGACAAATAAAACTCAAGCATGGACAACCGTTTAGCTTTAAAAATGCGTTAATAATATGAAACCGTAGTCCCAAATCGATTTTTCAAACATTCCGTCTTTCGAATTCTGATACTTATCGGCGATCTTCCGTATTCAATCCTGACAAGTCTCCCGCTCGGAATTCCACGTCTTGCACGTTCCGCAGATCGATCGGATGAGCGACAAGACTTGTCCATTGCCTGACGATCGTAGATGACGAGAGAGACGATGTTCCATTTCCCGGGGTCGAGGAATTCACGTTTCACGTGGTTCCCCTCACTATACGAAGAATGCGTCAACATACGCGCGAACTAAAGTGGAGAATCCTCTTAGATTAGTCCAGACTGATCCGTTTCCTCGAGCGATCCTCTCCAAAGGAAGTCGTGTCGCCTGAAAGCAAGATTGATAAAAACGAGAATGTTCTCACGACTCGCCCTAATCAGGATTTGCTCGGATAGGGATTAATGCGCCTCTCACGCACATCATTATTTTCGATCATGCGTGACAGGAAATTTATTTCCGAGGATGAATATTTTTCTCGTGAAGATCCGGATCCAATTTAACCGCACACTACACATTAAGTATCCAAGCCCGTCACGTCAACAAACAGAAAGACAACTTGTGGGGTGACAAGCGAGGAAGAGTGCGAAATTATTTCTAATTGAATACACTTCGATAAACGTATTCATTATTTAAGAGACATTTAGATTCTTCATAACTCTTAATTAAGCGCAGAGATCAAAGGATTATATACTTACATTTTAAACGTACGTAGGAAGAAGCGATCAAGACTTTGTGGATGCTCTTCCGTCATTTTAATCACTCTTCTCCGGTCGGCATTAATATCCCGAATACGATAAATACGCGCCCTTTTACAACTGATAGCAGGGTAGTTATTAATATACAAGTAAACCGAATTAGCTCAGAGTATTTGAGCAAGTCGACAGAGGGAGGACAAGGCTCGGAGCGAAAAGATGCTTTGATGCTGGCGGCGAGGGTCAAAACTCGCATAAGGGCCAAAGATATACGCTCATGTTCTATCGTCGTATTATATATTCTATCTCGGTGCCCCTCCCTATCACGATGACTTCCGATGAAAGATGTAGGGAACGTACCGCTGGAACTAATTAAGCGTCCTTCCCGCTGACCCCGTAGCTTACTTCGCATTGATTTAAATTCTGTTCCAGGTTTTTAACTGCATTTTTAGTTGCCAGAAAGAGAACCAGAGAGAGAGAAACAGAATTCTGAGTATTGGTATTTTGACTTTTTAAAGAACCGTATTAAATATTATTTTTCTTGATCGTCTAAATGAATATATAACTTAATGAATTTACCATATCGTAATATCGATAAGTAAGATCTTAAGAAAAATAGAGCGAAAGAAGAAATCGAGAAACTTTCTGTTGAAATTCCAAGCCACTTTAGGAAAGACTAACGACGGCGCTCTTTGATTTCGTTCTCGCCACTTTACTTCAAGCTAATTTCCATGCTTAAGAAGTCGTAATCCGATCATGACCGTCGAAATGAAGAAGTTTCGCTCACCCTTTGAGAATATCGACTTGCACTTGGCTGAAATTCGATAAAGTGCGACTCGCGAGAATTCAACGGATGGAGAAACATTCCTCGGTCTTATAGCTGTTTCTCAGCGGCGCATTTCGATATCTTTTGATATTTCCGCGAGAGGTCAATCGTCGAGTCGGATTTCTAACAGTAACGATTCTGAAATCGGATAGATTTTCGTCTCGCGCGTTTCGTCGAAATTTATTCTATGAATAGGAAAACGGGATGCGCGATGCGATCGCGCGCGCACGCTTAATGGGAAGGCGAGAAACACAGAGGCCATTGGTCCATTGAGAGTAACGGTCTCTTCCTTTTACGAGTGTCCGTCGATCGTAGTCGAAGGCGAATGCTGGTGATTCCATCGGGAGATCTCTTGCCGTTCTTTTCATCCAAAAAAATTTATTGTCCTGCGGCGGGCCGAACTCGTTTCCTAATGTCACGATCAATTGCAAGAAAAGGAGAAAGAAGAGAGAGAGAAAGAGAGAAAGACAGAGAGCCGACATTTAGAAAGTCTAATAAACATGAATGAAACAAATTTAGGGAAACACTGTTCTGTGTGTACTTTCATGTGTAATGTCTCATTAAAAGTAAATTATTGAAGACCCAAAGGCATATACAAGAATCGTGACGGATTTCCGAGGACATCAGGAGAAAATCTACTGGTAATAGATTCGAATAAATGCACCGAAAGATTTATCTCCATAAAGATAGAAACAGCAGATAGTCTTAATTCCAGGCTTAATTCCCGACGATCTTTAAATTCTCGATCGATTATAATTCGGAAATTTGTCGAAGCCTCGTCGGTACTTTCGCTCGGGAAAAATCTATTGCAAATTGATAACAGAATTTGCGCTTAAAATATTATTTGCAGTTTCGAATTAGTCTTATCGAATTGTCGATTGAACAATTGGCGATTATAGATATGTCATTTAAGTGACGAGAACGAATCACGATATGGAGTTTATGGATGCTTATTTGGATAGTAACTGGGCAGTAAAAGCTAGTTTTTAGTCCATTTTACCCAGAAATTTTTACAAAATTAAAAAAAAATTATGTAAAAACTTTTTTTACTTATTATTTTTTATTAAAAGTATTTAAATCTAAGACAACTTTTATTTCTTAATTGTAATTTTTTATTATATTTTAATTTTTTTTTACTTATCGAGTTTTGAACTTTGGAGCTCGGGATTGTGAGCATCGCTTTTATAATACAATAATAATGACTCCGATATTCGATGAACAGCAACCACCTTTATCCAAAGTATTTGGGAACTTGCCTGCCGAAAAAAGAACGCCCTCTCACCATCCCGCTTCCGTTGAATGCTCATGGTAGCCGAGTTCATTCTGCAGCTGATGAAACGTGGCTGATCGTGGTCGCAGTTCCGGCGAAAAGACCTGCCCGCCGTGATTCGCACGTGGCACTCAGGCTTCTATCTTACCGTTTCATCTTCCGCTTCCTTCATCTTCATCCATCCTCGTCTTTCACCCCTTCTCGTTGTCTCCCTCTCCGGTAGCCGTCTCTCCTCCCGTTCTTCTTTTATCTCTCCTCTTACCGTCTTTTATACCACCGGCTCCCCTTTCTCATCATTTCCATCTCTCTCTCTCTTTCTCACTATGGCTCCGGCTATTTAACCGCGCCCGTATCTGCATCTAAATGCGCTCCCTGAATGCGAAATTCACATAGTGATATGCGACTCGGGTAACTGTGTCTTCTTCAGGGACTCGGATGCTCAGAAGATTGCCTTCACAGAATGCGACACGACGCCCGCGAGAACATAATCGTCATTCGTCATGATTACCTCAATGAGAACATAACGTATATACGCACAATATAATTTTGTAATACTCTAAAGTAATTAATTTTTCCAATCTTTTTCGAGTAACGTAACTTTTTTGACTCTATAAAAATCAACGATTTCTTCAGACTTTTCTTCAAATTGGTGTAATAACGCACTAGTTCCACAATTAGTTGTCTAGGTATGTATAAACTATTAACATAAATATATTAGTGTAGTAATAATATTATTATATAATATCAGTTGTCTAAATATAAACTATTAATTCTGTATGCATAAAACCACAATTTTTAACACCCGAATAAATTGAAGAAATCGTTGATGGCATATTATCCGGATAATTTCATGATTGTATATCTGTAGTTTATATCTTGTAGACAAATAAATATGTATAGAAAGAACGAACGTAAGCAAGAGTGCGTATGGAAGAGCGCGTAAAAGTCAACGCAGCTGTGAGCATTCCACGACGTCGAGTGGCAATAATAAATATCGGGTTACTTTTCAGGCCGTATCTGGAATAGACTGACTATTAGCTAAATATTTATTAGCTAGATAAGCACACCTAATTTATTTTCCCCTCGGTTTAGGCTTGTTTTGAGAACCCGCCCCGCATCGACATTATGAGTATTTAAAAAAACATCTTCATCTCTCCTGCCTGCCGGTGCAGTGGCACAATTCACCGGGGAGATTAACTGCACGTAGGATTGATTATTTAAAACCATCTTATCGGTGACGCCACTCGTTCGGATTCCTAAGCCTTTCGTTTAACTACTACTTCTTCCACCTCATTTATATCTGATTAGAAAGGAGACAGAGTTCTCTTCTGTCGTTCTTTCGTCGAACTTATCATCTCGAGCGGAAATTTAAGACACACTTGTCGCATATATATATATATATAGCCCTCCTTAGATTGCACGTGTATCCTATGTTTCATAGCAGGAAACGTATGTGCATGAGAATGATTTCACCAATCACCTTCGATAAATCCTTCGCCTCAGTTTCGTGCTAATGCAATCGCATTTCCGTTTCTTCCAAGTAGACGTGTCTCAATATGTCCCTCTCGCTTTGATTTATCGTCTCATATCGCTATCGTGCGAATGATAATAAAGAAAGCGGCCGACCACACGATAGGTGATTGTGTCAATCTTTGATGAATCATTTTTTTATCAGTAAACGCGCGTTTGAAAGAATCATGTTTCCGATACCGTATTCCAAGTAGAGAAAAACCACACATGAAATTTTGTTTTATATTATATTATAGTAATGCTTCGAATATATGTTCAATGGGTTTTGCAAAATCCAGATACTTCATTTCTTAGTGTTAAATATTATCGAGATTTGTAACATAGACTGGCCATAGATTTTATACAGGAAAATTTAACACATTTTGTGTCTTTCAAATAGTTTACTCAAATTTTTTTGTATTAATTTAAAATGAGATGAATATTATGTTAGGAAATAACACAAATATTATGTAAAAAATTAACGCAACACTGATTTGTAAACAATCATGTTTCTGCATTAAAATTAGCATTTATAGTATGTTAAATTAACACATTTTATCAATTTATCTTAGAATTTACATTTTAAAAACATTATTTTTATTATGTTATTTGTTTATTTATTATAAATTGTATTATTTTAATACTAAAAAATATTGAATATCAATTTAACACAAAATATTTAAAAAAAAACAATTCCATAATGTTAAATTAACTCTTCGATATGTTAAAAATTCAATATAAAATTTTAATGAGAACTTGAGCAGATTGTTTCTACACAAATACAAACTGTTTTTTACTGTTATGTACGTCTGCGAACCGTTATCCATGCATCAATACGACGTAATGTAAAGGGAGAAATATGTCTTTGATACTTAAAAGCGATCGCTTCACATACACGCACACATTTAATGGGAAAGTATTGAACGCGCGAATAACGCGCGGGAAATAGTAAAACTTGTTCTCACAGAAACGTGTCGGCGAGTTCTCGAATTGCAAAACGGCCGCGCATCGCCTCGTAAAGTGTCACTAGGGTCGCGCGCATCGGGACCACCCCGTATAATCAAGGTACCTCTTTTGCATGCAGGCGAAGCTCACGCAAACGAACGAAAAGTATCGATTACGGATTTCTCATCGAGTCTCCGCGGCACACAAAACAAATCGCCTGCATCCTTTAATTGCGCTACTCGGCGATACATTTTGTAAAAGTTATTATAGACTTTTACTGTTTTTCACACCTAATTTTTTTTCAAGACAACCTCAAAGCCGTCGTTTATGGAGCAGCTTATATCAAAATATTTAAAACTATGTGTGTTTTGTAGTTACTATTTTTTAAGCCAAAAGACTGAAAAAGTTTGGAAGTGATTATTTTTAGCATTTTTACAAAAAAAGTTGAAGTTAATGGAGCTATATATATTATAAACTTGCATCTATATTGTATATAGAAATGTAGTTCATTTATACTGAGATAAATTTATTATGACAAATTATAGATATAAGTAATACGATTTATGAGGAATTAAGGTCACATTGCCATATAGTTAAACGGAGACATATACGGTCTGCGTGTAATTCGATAAGATAAAGAGCGAGAACCATAAAATTTCATATCCAGTGAACATGAATCACATCATAAAAGGTAGATTTATTTTTGTCCGTACTTTCTCTCCCTTTTTCTCTTTCTCTCCACTCCTCTTGTTAACTACTCGTCAGATAGTTTAAGAAAATTTGCCTCCATTCACTTATCACGCAACGTAAAACCATTAAGTTAAATTGACGTGCGAATCATAAAAGCGAGTTTCTTTGCGAAACAGTCGTTAAACATTTCTGAATTAATTATTAAGAACTCAGTGAGTCGTATATTCTCATTTACATGCACTTTTCATATATGTAATAAAATCCGATCATTATTAAAAATTAAGCGTAACAGTTCCGAATACGGACAGCTGGTTAAAGCACATAAACTGTACAAAAGGGAGAAAATAATCGTTCGATATTATCTTAATTAGAGAAAATCGGTCGAAGCACAAAAGATGAGAACGATGCACGTAATAAACTTTACGTGCATATGACTTCTCGAAGCCAGACGCGTTTTTCACGTTCGTTAATCCTGCGTACTAATTATACGGAAGCCAATCCAATTATTTGCCTTCGCCGGCTACTACCGTCGACTCTCATCCTCGGCGATCGAGAGCTATTTATCCGGAGCCACGCAGAAAATCGCGAGCCTTCAAGAATCCGCATCGTAAATTTCTTTGTACGCGCACGCGAAACGGGATCGAGCACTCTCTTCGTTAAGTAAAAAAAACGGCATCTGTGAACTCGCTTTTAATATAATAAACAGTCTCGTTACATACAAAATGGTATTTCATATACATGAAGTAACTTATTTGAAATATTACTTATTAGAAGGTATGTTGCAAAAAATATTATGCAATGGCAAAATAAAAACGTACATTCTTCCTTTGACAATTGCCTCTATATATAATAGTCGCTATTATATTTCTGCTACACAGAAAGAACGGTTTTGCTGAAGTACCTAAACATTTAGCTAAAAATACAGATCTGGAAATAACTTTGTTTGGATCATTAAAATAATGTAAGACGCTCAAATTGGTTGTTAAAATCTGTATTTAAATTTTTTAATGCAGCTGTTCTTTCTGTGTATGTAATTTAAAAGACCAGACGTAATGCCGTTCTATCTTTACGCAAATATGCATCTAATATATTTTTTTTACTATTGTAACAGGCGAGTTCTGTTAGCACGAGCGATTCGTCGGTAATGCTTGAAACAGACGGAATTCTTGTCGCGTTGCCTTCGTCACCGCGTCGAACGGTCAGGAAATCTCCGGAATTCCGTTTTCGCTTTCGTCGATGCTCTTTTCTCTTCCCATCCGAACTTCGGAGATAGTCGACTGACCTCACGCGCGGAACGAAATTAATGCTAATCCCTTGGAATTAATCCCACGGGCCGAATGATTGAATGGAGGTTGGATTATTCTGGTACGCACCATCGGTCACACGAGTCGTGCAGCGCGGCAAGCCGTTTCCACGGGATTAATCACCCCCGGTGCGCTTCTTTTCCTACCCGATCGTGGGGCTTTTTTCCGCATTTTATGACCTCGCGGGTGGATTACTATCGACTTTTTTGAAAGCGCGCCACCGTGCGCTTTGACAAATAATGCATGATTTTTCCTGACCTGCCGCGAGGCATTTCACGAGAGAAATTTTTTTTTCAGAGTTTTGCCACATAGCTGACGAATGTCAATCGACACCGTTGATTTTTTTTTTATAACACGAGATTATGGCAGCTTGGGCTCGATTTTAACACCATGATAATTTGAGTGTCAGTGTCAGTGTAGTATTCAAATTTCCACAGGCTATATAACGGAATTAAATCTTTTTCAGTAATAAAAAACAGAATCTAAAAAAAAATATGAAAAGTGTGATATAATTTTATTGTACAAAAAATATAAAGTTTTGTCGAAATTAATACAAAGAAAAATTATAATGTAAATAATATTATATCTATAATATTATTTATATCTTTAATATTATTGTAACATTTTTATCGCGCTGTCTAATTTTAGGGATATTAATTGATGACAATTTTCTTTTACTTATTAGATTACATTACATGATGTAGTTTTATTATAAATTGCGTTACGTATAAATTTAAAATTATATACTTGAGTTGAATAAAATAATTCAATTTTGTGATATAATAATTTTTTGAAGAATAATTAAAGAGCTACCACACTTGGGAAGAAAATTAATGGGAATACAAAAGATACATACTACTTAGGATTTAACGTATAATTAAAGATAGTACCACTCGAGTTCAACTTTTTACAATAGTTCTTTTTTCAGGAAATTAAAAATAATGCGACGAATAGATTATGCACAGTAAGATTAATTACACACATTAATAAATCGTACGATTCTCGTAATTTCGATTCTCAATAATCGTCCTTTGTTTCCACAACGGAGATCGTCTTATCTGCTAACTATGGGGATGACTCGGGTGATTCACATCGACAAACGCGCAAGCTCCTCGCGGTGTTATCTATTTATTGATAGTGACATTGACCCGTGCGATGATCGTCATCGCGCTCGCTCGTCGGATCATCGCCGTCGATCTCGGCATCTAGATGACCGATCTCTCTCTAAATCTCCCCCTCTCTCACGCGTCGAGTGACTGTGCAGGTTAAAAAAGTCGTCCCTGCCCCACCCTCATCCTCATCGTGTTCCACGACATTAACGATACGACGGGAGGACGAAGCAGACGAATGATCGTTTATTAGAACTGATAGCGTTTTAACTGGCTGAGATATTTCAGGCGAGTGAACCGGCAAGAAGAAAGCCGAGGACCAGGGAGGAGAGCGAGAAGAGATCTATAGCCCATCCAGTTCGAACCATATGTGCGTCCGTATATCAGTGTGCGTGCGGATACGAGCATGAAGCGTGGGCTTGAATTCTGTCCGATTAAGATTTAATTTTTAAATCACGACCATTCGCTCTGCCACGAATCTACATGATTGCCGAGACACGTGCCATCCTGCAAAACGTGATTGCGCTTCGTTTGCCATTCTCTACGACCGCAATATCTATCCGGCGGTGTTTATTCCAGCAGGGGCGAGATTTCACGACAGATGGTTGAAACCTCGATGACGATTTGTCGATGTGCTTCAACGATTACATTCGATTGGACAAATGATTCGTACCATCGAGCAAATATTTGCAACCGCCGGCTGTAATAACGCGCACATTTTGGTTTTCAATTTGAAAACGTCAAAGTCGTGTATAGAACGGAATGAAAAATATTCCGGCGACATGTACTGATAAATAAACATTTTGAATAGGGAATGATCGACAAAACATACATTTGTAGTGAGTGATTAATGATGTCTTTAACGGAAACTCGGCTCTTTTGAAGAAAATTTCTTTTAAAAAAAGAAGTTCCAGAGTCATTATGTGAACCCTATCGTTGATGAACCGATCCCTCATAGATCGTGGACGAATGCTGACCTAGCCCAGGTCACAAATCGTCGATGGCTGCATAACAGTCGTCAGTTCCTGGGAACCAGCGCACGCGCAGCATTATGTATGCGTGTCAATCTCCATCGCCGGTCGCCTTCCATTTTCATGAGGATTAATAAAAGCCTCGTCCAACGGCGGGAACTGTATATAGATCATCTTGTGTAAATATTGATTCCCGGTATTATCGCCCCTAGAATTGTACGACCAGAAATTTGGGTGTTTGATACTGTCATCGAGCTGTCATGTCGCTTGCCAAATGCGATACGGATAAATGTGTCTATGAACACCTCAATTATTACGCTATCATGCACGACTAGTCGTGAATAGTGGAGTTATAATTTGGTCTTTTTCATTGTGTTTCCTTTTATTCACTTGAAGCGGAACAATCATATATTCGCACTTTAGAGAGAGAAAATAGGACGAAAAGTATTTTAGAAAGCGTAACTAATAGAATAAAGCTAATTTTCAACAAAACATCGATAAAATTGGCTTGTACTTTTCTTTGAGTTAATAAAGACTCTGCAGGATATTCTTACCTTTTATCATTTAAAGGATCACCGAGCGATGACAAAAATTATAGCGTCTTGGCTTAACTTTCATGCCGCGAACTGGCTATGAACGGCCGCATCATGTTCGAGAAACGTGAATGTTACCCGCAAGATGCAGCGCACCCGAAAGTAGTTTCTAGGAATTAAAATCATAAAGATGGGCTACCACGTTGAATACGAAATCTGCGGCTACCATCTGTTTCCCAGGCGAAGACGGGCGTGCCGCAGGTAGGGCTTACCGCATCGCAGTGGCATAAATCCGGGCTTATGATGTCGTTCCCTTTTGACGGATCTCGAATTCACGATGAATTAATGGGATCGCGTGCAGAATACGGCAGGGAGAAGAGGTCGAGAAGCCGTGGCACGGCAGCGGTAGAGTCAAACGCGGACCGGAAGATGTACGGGACCTCGTCCGTCGCCGCATTTTACGACGCCAATTGTACGTGAGCCAGGTTGCAGACTCTACTTGTATAGTCGATGTCGCGTTTGGTGCACGCCGACGGTGTACCTACGTGCATTTCTTTACCGCGCGATCGTCTGTCGTCTTTATCGATCTGCCCGATGTGTTTAGCAAATGTCGGCGGTGCGTCTGGTGCTTTTTACTTACTCGTTAAATTCACGTACGAGGTTTAGGGTTTGTAATTAATAATTAATAGTGCGATAATTAGCAAAACAGAAATAATACATTTTATAAACCTGGCTGAGGTCATATTTTTAGCAATAAAATTATTTATAGGTTTGAAGATGTTTATCAGTATCAGATATATTTCTAAGATACCTATGAACATCAATATTATTAAATTGTTTGTCAATTTAATTTGTAATATTACTCTTCTCTCTGTTAGGATTGCGTTTTAAGATTGAAAATTAAATTCGGTGCGCGGTTTACAGGATTAGATACGTAGTCATAAAATTACATCGAATTATTTAAACATAAATTCAACACAGTTTATAGAGTCTTTATTTCCTATTCGTTATATATTTACATTACGATCTTAAAAGACATTTTATTTAATAAAATTTATAAATTGATATAAGTGCATACATATACATATAATAAGTTCCATTGTTAGAAATTATTAAATTGAACACTTTAATCCGTACTTCTACCGTAATTTCATTCCCTTTGACTTGCAAGAAAGACAGGTAAAAAAGTTTCGTGGAGACTGACGGTACCTTTTCGAGCACGTCCTGCCTACCGACGAGGTATCTATTAGGATGGTAAAGCCTCTCCTAATGCATCTGTACGTTTCCCATTACGATTCGGCGCGCGTGGGTTAAACTAACGAGACCGGGCGACTGGGAAACGAGGGTGCGCGAGAACGAGGATTTCGTGCGCGGGGACGATCAGAAGATGAAGACAGAGAAACCGCCGGGTGGTAAGAAGGAGCACGATGGAGCGAGAGATAATTTGGAAACGACGAAGAGAGCGAGATGCGAATACGTTAGCACGTTGGCGAAGAGGGAGAGGAACAGAGAGCGAAAAGCGATGTCGGAGAAAGCGGAATAGAAAAGGGGGGGAGAGAGAGAGAGAGAGAGAGAGAGAGAGAGAGAGAGAGAAAGGAGAGCGTCCCACGGTTGAGTTTCCATCTCGATTGGCGCGGTTTCCATGACGACCGGTACGTGACCACGTTGCCCATGGGGAAAACAGCGGAAAGAAAGGGGTTGCAAGCTGATGGGAGGGAAGAGGGTGAACGGCGGGACGCGAGAGTGTCACGGGCGCAGCGACTCCTCCGTCCTACTCGTCTCCCTTTCATCGACTCTGTACTCCGCGCCGAGAGAGGATGACAAATAAATGGATACAGGATATAGAGATAAGAAGAAGAGAGGAAACGGTTAAAGCAACCGTCAGCTCACGTGCGAGACGGCCGACTCTCGGAAAACTTTACAGTCAGCAGAGAAAATCCGTTAGTCGGACGGAACGGATTGTCGCGAAGTTATCGAAATTGAATTCGTCAATTGTCGGCGGGACAGTATCGCTTTGAAGCCAGCAGGATCGATCGTGCATTCTTCCTTTGCTTATCCAACGATCCCGACATCAGACGCAGCATCGTTTCGTAGTAGAGATGCCTCAGCTGTGTCGCGTTATCGTGAATAATTTTAGAGGCTACTGGTTATAGACATTGCCTTTTCTACTAATTAGTATCTACTAATTAATACCATCATAGTACTGAACCCTGCTATTAGATAATTAATGTCATTACGCTCCGTGTGACAGCACAAGCCGAGACTTTTTATCAGTAAGTTGTATCATTAAACTTCGCGAAGCGTAACTTTTCTTACACGATCAGATAATACGTAGGAACCGCGAATAAAGGGACGTAATAATTCGCGTAATCACTGACCATGCGACATTTAGCGCGACGCACGAGAAAAAAAAACGATTCAAGTGCGTACTAACATCGACCGACCCTTCGAGGGGCTTTCTCCTTTCTCTTCTCCCTCCCCCCTCCCTCTCTCCATAGTAGTGGATTGCCAATTTGTCGGAGGGTCGAACGATAGGATTCGCATCCGTGCACTTCTCTCTACCCCCTCAAAGGACCTCCAGCAGCAGAGAGAACTATATCCCAAGCTCTCGGCATACCGCTCGTATACGCTCGCGCACACGCGAGTCGAAAATCCACACGCACGTACGCACGCAGGATCGATGATTCATCCCGGGGAGCCAGCGTTGCCCTGAAATAAGGAGCCCGACCGACCGACCGATCGACCGAGAGCAGCGACGAGAGAGAGAGAGAGAGAGAGAGAGAGAGAGAGAGAGAGAGAAAGAGAGGTGTTCCGCCAGCTTTTCTTCCCTCGGCGCGAGAGGCGCATACCAAGCGTTCTTTGGTAGCCGAGGGTCGTGTGGAGGAAGCGGAATAGAAGTGACAGAGCGAAAGTCAATTTGGAAAAGCCTGACTGCGCGTCGAAAAGAAGGGAAGAAAGGTGCGAGCAGGGAGCCTCCGTCCGAACGGACGTACATCAGGAACGCCGATCGACGCCCTTTCTCTGCTCGTCGGTCGTGCGGTACTTGACGACGTCTCGTCGTATCGGCAACACGTATTGGAACCCTCCCTTTCCGAAGAAAGCTATTCTACGTCTACGTCAGCTTGTTGCGCGCTCGAAAGCGAGCCTACTAAACCTTAAACTTGAGAAAATTGAGGAAACAAACTTGGAATTATACAGCGATGAGACATATAAGGGAGTTACTAATAGAATTCGCGATATGTAGATCGATACAGGCTCCCTTGATAATTCCTTATCGAGATCTAAAAGTTTATTTTACACATTATACATATGATGACATTTTATTCATATTTTTTTAAATGGAATTTTTATGAAAGTTGTATTTTTATAGAAGAAGAACTAATTATTGGAATAAAAAATGCTAAAGATAATTGTGAGCGTTCCCAAACTATTGCTACAGAATGCGAGTTCTCCAAAGTTTTAAAGTACTGCTTGCATGTAATCATTCCGTACCAAGTATCTCGCGAATGCATCAATGAAGTAGCAATCTTTCTGTAAGTATAGTTTCAACGAAACGATACTCACGTATTGAATCATTCCGAGTGCATACCAGGCCTGATTCTATCCCTAGCGAATACCTTTACTTAACGTATGCGCCTCGCTGCGCTTCCACTGCTGACCTCGAAATTCTGTGCTATATTCGCTCGCTGTGTGTAATCCGAGTAAAGAAGTTCACGTTGTATGCACGTCGTATCGCGTACAAAGAGCGAAGTCCATCTAGACCAGAGATATATCTCGATTGGTATCGGTAAAGCGTTCGTTTATAGACCGTTCCAAGATTGAAAGAGAGAGAGAGAGAGAGAGAGAGAGAGAGAAAGAGAAATCTTAAGAAGATCGTGTTTAACGATCTTTTAGAGTCGGCCGGTTAGCCGATGGTTACTGCGCCGGATATCCTACCTGTAAGACACGCGCAATGAGAGTAACACACAGGGTTAAGCGTGTACCGGTTACATTGTATCTCGCGGTGGTCCAACCAGCATCGCGAAGCCTGGGTAAGATTGGATCTGCGAGTATCGATCATGCATCGAGATGAGACCTGGGCCGGGGCTCTTCGCTCCGTTCGAGTACTAATGGAAAGACTGGTATTCATGTGAACGGCCTTCGGGGCCTCTGCAGGCCGTTGCCTCCGCATTCGTTCCTCCTCCTCCTCCTCCTCCTCTTCTTTCTCTTCCTATCTCGCCTCTCTTTCTTTCTCTCTTTCTCTTCCCTTCCCTCTCACGCGCACTTCTTGTTCTTGCCATGCTTCGTCTTCATCTCTCTCTTTGCACGCACAAACGTTCTCTCTCTCTTTCTCTTTTGCACTCGTTCTCTGTCACTCTTCTTCTACTTTCAGATCCGTATATCCGTCATCCGGACCGCGTCGTTAGACGAGACTGTTTATTGACGCAAGTCCTCGAGTGGCTCCTTGCTCCTCGTTTCTTCCTCGATGTCTTGGTACCGTTTACCGTGTGCGGGATATACGAATATATGAACTGTATATTGCAAATATAGGATGTGTGTGTGTGTGTGTGTGTGTATTCGCAGCTTAATGCGCTTTCATCTAAAATCTTGACAGTGCCACGCGCGTCTTTCCACGAGAATTTCGTACCGCAGGATCAGAGATAATGGACTCGGGGGAAAGGCAGTGGAATATATTGACGGTACAAAATGGAGGGTGGGCGAGAAGAAACG
This sequence comes from Mycetomoellerius zeteki, assembly GCF_001594055.1. Lineage (NCBI taxonomy): Eukaryota > Metazoa > Arthropoda > Insecta > Hymenoptera > Formicidae > Mycetomoellerius > Mycetomoellerius zeteki. The sequence continues at coordinate 2,181,538 of NW_017257294.1, forward strand.
ATGACAGTGAGATTCGAGACTCGTTTCTAAGTCTTATTAAAGTTGGCTGAACTTTCCCGCGAAACACAGTCGTTGAGATGTCATGGCGGAGAAAAGTATTAAATAAGGGGACCGGATGAATTAACGACTGACTGGACGGATCTGAACAATTTTCTTCGGAGTGACGTCCTAGGCTCTTTGCTTTTATATCTAACAACAAAAACGATCAGCTTCTAGTTTTCACGAAGATCACGCGAAATTTCTCAGCTATCAAACGTATTATATTATTTATATGTAAATCAAATTATTTTAGATTTATAATTTATGAATTTTTTGTTTCATTAACACATTTTTATCTTCTCGATATCGACTAAATGGAAAGAATGGTTTCGCTAAAGTATCTAAAAATTTAACTAGATAGGGATCTGAAAATAAATTTTGTTGGATTATAAGAATAATTACATAGGACGCTCAAACTAATTGCTAGAATGTCAAAATATTTTGCAGGATTGTTCATCATGTTTGAGTTTTCTACATTAATTATTTTGATAGCTTGACAAAATGTATTTTCAGATCTGTATCTACCTAAATTTTTAGAAAAATCGTTCTTTCCGTGAATGTAGGAGGGTGCGAGCGCGGTGAAAAATATCCTCCAACTATTGTTCCGCATTTGACAGATTCGCACTACACTGAAATGGAATACAAAGCGCGCGCTCTCGTTCGTCAAGCGAGTGATACGCGCCTTTAACTGAAATCATCGGGACTAGATCCCGTTCGGCGATAATCATCGGCGATACGACGAGCGGGTGCGTGCGGGTCGCATGGTCGCATCCTCCACTTGACCGACGTGTTTCGCGCGCGTGGAACGAATTTATGTACATGTTTGTGCGACGCGGCTCCGGCGTGAATGCACTGGAGGGTGTCAGGGAGAGAGAAAGAGAGAATGGCGGTCCGTTGCGCGCCGCGTTCCCTATCACGAGGAGTAATTGACTATATAATGGATTCCTGCGACTGCGATACGTCAAACTGACAGGTCCAGGGGCGTGTGTCGAGAGTCCACCGCTCGACCGAGTCCTTCCGATATTAAACCCAACCCCCAACGAGAGCGCAGACCCTCGGGCTAATTCGTGACGATTTTATAAAGCTGACGCCTCTCCTCCGCCTACTAACCGGGGTGAATGTGCGAATTAGCATAGAACTATACCGAATTCGGGTGGACCCTTTTGCAAGGCGACAGAAAAAATTGTGTCGATTATGCGGTATAATTAGATGTATTAATCCTGACCAGGAATCGCGGAGGAGGGTTCCAAAAAATATTATGGTAGAATTAATACTCAAGAGATAATGAAAAATATATTTTACATCAAATACATTATAAGTACTAAAGATTCAGCTTGACCTTTTAGGACCTTATTTCCTATTTATTGTACTTTTACGTTATGGTCTTAAAAGATACTTTGTTAAATAAAAATATATTTACTTAGATAAAATTATATTGCATTATATTGGAAAATTTCATGAAAAGACTATAATTCCGAGGAAAATTGACATTTATTTCTCTACTTTTCTGCGCCCTGTATTGTCCCTGAAATGTTCTTCTTAAAAGAGACCATACTTCTTTTATCTTTTTCGTGCCTATATAGTCGATAATTGGATTTGATCTATATCATGTATCTGCTTCAATCTCCGAAGATTCTCGAGCAGAGAGATTTGCGAGGAAATTCAAGCTTGTCTGATTCAGTCCACGTGGCCCTGTACGGCCCTTCTCGTTACCGCATGACGTGCGCTGTCTCGTCAGGGGCGTTCAGCCCCCCTAACACGCGACGCTGACGACGTGCACCGCGCTAACTCGAAATATTACGACGACGGTTAAGCTCATTACGGATGGGTGATTATCATAAGACACACGAGCCGTCATCGACTGCCCGACAAGTAGCGAGCAGCTCGTCGACGATGAATTTCGATAAAAAAGATATATATACGCTTGAAAACCTGTTTCTCTAAAATAATCTTGCATCCTAGGAAGATATTCCCGGCACGTCGGAAAACTTAATGAGGTTGACATAATATATGGTCATTAAGTATATCATAATCTCGTGTCACAGTGTCAAATAGATTCTTCCTGTAAACATTAAAATGTGATTCTGTGATGAATATATAGTTACGAATTCTTGAAAGGGCATATATATATATGTCGTTTAATGTACATAAATCAAATAAGGTATCTTTTTCAATTATATTGGAAAAATAATTTCTTTTATCGTTAAGAAGAGCGGAACCTCTTTTTCTTCCTGAAGGCACTGTATCATCCCCAATACAGTTCAGACCTGCGCGGCAAATAGAAACATCGGATCATCGAATATCGGCATAGTCGAATTTTTCGCCTCCCCTCGCGAGAAACGAGGAGTCGATCTTTGCGTCGTAAATCTCGCGTCTGGAAATTGCTTCTCCCAACAGAACTTCGATCCCGCGGAGAAGAACAATTTGTCCTTTTCTGGAAAGAAGATCCGCACCCCGCAAGCATTTCCTCGGCTCGAATAATCTAGAAATAAATTCTCATCCGACACCTTCTCTCACATCCAGACCTTATTTCACCGACGATCTTTTCTCCCTTCGAACGCGTACATATACGCATATTCGCACGCGTTTATGTGCGAGAGAGAGAGAGGGAGAGGGAGAGAAAGAGAAAGAAATCTCAGTTAAGTGCCAAGGAACCGTGGAAATTCTTCCTTAAACGGCCTTTCTGCCAATCTTTCGCCCCGAAATACTGTTATATCGGCTTTGGGGTGCGTAGAATAAACGGTTACATAAAGTTTTCGATTGGCGCGTGGCGTAACCACCCCTGTCCGAGGGATGGCCGCCCATCCTGCCCGGGGATACACATATGTGCACTTGTTCGCCCGTAACGGACGATCTACCCTCGTCCGGACGCTGCATTATATCGCGGACGATATTATAGTACTATTGTATTTAAAGCGACGACCATTTCATGAATCAGACCGTGCTCCAGATAATGAACTTCCTACGAGAAGATAATTGACGGAATGCTTACTATACGTATGTACTATAAATTTGCTCTATAGCTATCTACTGAAATTACTCGTGTGTCTTTAGAATTCTTACTACAATACATACAGAAAAATATCATTCCATTGTTAAGTGATTACTCAATTTACTTTTTTCTTTTTGAAATAATGGTTATCTTTAACAAAAAATATTTCCTTGACAATAATCTTAAAATATATTTATTACAAATTTTAGAAGAAAAATTATTGTGCACTCAAGACAAGAATTTATTTTCTTTCGAAATTATATTATAAAATTTTTTTATCTGTATAGCGTTGTACATATCACACACATTTTCTTTCTTTCTTTTTTCTCTCTTTCTCTCGTACATCTAATACCGAAATTGAAAGTATTAATTTCATTTAATATTAAATATTCGAAAAGAACAGTTTTAGTATCTAAAAATTTAACTAAATACAGATCTGATCAAGATAATGTTGGGTTATCAAAATAATTATGTAAGACGCTCAAGCTGATTGCTAGAATCTCAAAATTTTTTGCAGTATTGCTTATTATACTTGAGTTTCCTGCGTAATTATTTTGATCCAACAGAATTTTCAGATCAGTATCTCAACCTAAATTTTTAGACACTTCAGCAAAATCTTTCTATGTTCAGTTTGAAGCTCTCTAATAACGATCTTTTATTCCGCGTAATTTCATCATGAACGCAATTAGCGTTCGGTTCTCCCGAAGGTGTCGGCTAAGAGATGGTAAGAAGAACGGGGGAAAGTTCGATCGCGTCTGGATGCGATACGTGTCCGTCGCAAGAGCGGTAATGCACGTAGCTTGACGGAGGAGAGAGCCCTACGTGCCTGCCGATGCAACCTCACCCCAAGGGTGAGGGTTAACTCCCCCCGACACGAGAGAGCTCAATATATATTAAGATCCGCGAACCCCTCGGACTAAAAGTTCGTAACGTTCCCCTTCCTGCTCATGGAAGACTTCCTACGGACTCTCGCTAACCTCCCTATCCGACAGCTACGCTGTCGGAATTGCGATTATGGTGGCGATATTACTGGCGTAGGGGCAGTGCCCCATCCGCGAGGGTGGCAGTATTCTACGTCCACGTCTGTCTTTAGTTTTCCTCTTTTTCCGCTCATCTCACTAGTGCAAGCGCATTCTGAGCTTATTGACTTTACTTCTGAGCCATCGACTCCTATCTATTTATTTGCCACGGTTTGATCTGTGAGAAAGAAACCATGGGCGACGAACGGTACTTTTCCTTAGGATACCTAGTGAAAGCACCATAGGGTAGCTCTCAGGTAATTTTGGCTGTCCCAACCACATTAGTCTCAAAGTGTATCTTTTGTCAGCGTTGCTTTTTCTTCAGCAAATCATAAATATCTAACCAAATGTAAATGTAAAAAACCAGGACAAATGGCTAGTTATAGTTAATGAGACTTCGACCGGACAAGGGTATTTACTGATTTTAACAACAAAAAAATACTGTACACAAAATAGAGACCCAGGGATTTTATTTCCATGTGAGGATGCGTGTAAAAAATAACACAAATGGAATGTCAGGTTTCAATACAGTTTTGTGATTCATCATCCGTCGCTACCCTTAACAAGCATAAAAACTGAGGAAAACCACGTTGGTAGTTTGCACGTGCCACCTCTCGCTCCGTGCTTTCTCTGCCAATGCGGAAAATAGCGAGACACGTCTACCTACAAGACGGCGAGGCGAGGGCGCGCGATCGATACTCGACTACAAAGACGCTAACCACGGCATAGTTTTCATCGACATCGAACGGTCATCAGTCGATCGTACGATACGCAAATGTACAATCTACCGGTCATATTTAATGCAACTAGGTAACTATACGTTCTAGAAAAAAACTATCGTATATATGCTATTCTACTAATCCAAATGATATTTTCACATTAAACCATTACGTTATACCTTCAATCTTCACTCTGGAAAACTTGATAGTATACTAAAAAAAGAATATTCTACTTAAACTAACAAAAGAGTCCAATAAGAAATGACATTTTGGTGAGGACAAATAGAATTTCTGATTATGATAGCCATTTTGATTTAATCAGAGTATTTTTCTCAGTGTACAATTTACTACATAGCAGAAAACATTTTGTATTTGTGTTAGAAACAGTCCACTTAAATCCTTGTTAAAATTTTATGTTGAATTTTTAATATATCTGAGTGTTAATTTAAAATAATGTAATTGTGTTATTTGAATATTTTGTGTTAAATTGATATTCAACATGTCTTAGTGTTAACAATATAATTTATGAATACGTGAACAAATAACAAAAATATTTTAAAATATAAATTCCAAGATAAATGAATAAAATGTGTTAATTTAATATATTAAATGTTTATTTTAATGAAGAAATATGATTCCTTACAAATTGTATCAGTGTTACGTTCTTTGTGTTAACTTTTTACATAATATTTAATTTCGGACTTACTCGTCTTGCGTTAAATAAACATAAAAATTTGAGCGAACCGTTTAGGACATATGAAAGGTGTAACATTTAAGACAAATTTTCCAACTGAGTAAGCACATGAAAAATGACACGATCTATTATAATTTTTTTCTACATTACAAATCTTGCTTGTGACGTAAATCTTAACTAAGTAGCGATCTTCCATAAAGCTAGAACGAAAAAAATGTCTCCGTCTCGGAGCACACAGGGCTGACGGGAACCGATATCATGGGATTGCAATGAAATATAATGCAGTGGCTAATCGCCTTTTCTTCCAATTTCGATGAGTAATTTCACGGGACGGTCACGCCAGTGGGAAATCCGTCTCGCCGAAAAATCGACGCGGCGTATTAAAACGAGAACGGTTCTCAGTGCGATCCAATTAAATGCCGCGCGGCGTTAACGACACCGTGTCTCTTCGTCTTTTCCTCGCGGCTTGCAGCGAGGTTGAAAGCGACAGGCATAGACACAGCCACGGAGGGCTCTGCAAAAGGAAGGATGAATTTTACCGTCCTTAATGAAATTTCCCAGACGATAAAGAACCTCGGCGATGGCTTCGAAATAAATACGTGACGGTAATAGTGGTGCGTTTTCTCATTTCTGTAATAATCCCCAGGGAGAAACATTACAATATCGATTAACAGAAAAATAGAGAAAATAATGTAGAATACTTTAAAGCATAGCAAGTTTGAATTTTCATTCTCGATTCGTGTATAAAACGACAGTATCCATTAATCCAATTACATCTGTGATAGTATTCTATCGTAAAAGAGCGCACCGTATGCTTACTTTAAAAGCGGCACGAATCCAGTTTCGCAAACCCCGCTAAAAACTATTAATTGCGATCGGAGGCGTGCGAAGGGTACCGGATCGTAATTCGATGCGCGGACGACGGCGAATTGCGGGACTGCACCTCCGTGGTTCCCGGCTACTGGTACTCTCGGACCGCTGAAAAAGCTTTTTTTCGCCAGCAGCGCTTTAATGAAATTTTTTCGACCTCGTCATCGTCCCCGTAATAATCTCCCTTTTGCGACCGGGTAGCCGGCGCGGTCTGAATTTATTGCAGCCCGCCTGCCGGAAACACGTCCGTGAGGAAATCTTCTGGATAAGAGGCTCACGAGCTCTATCTCAGTCTACCATTTTTTGTCACTCCTTACCTGCCGAGTCTTTCCTGGTCCGAATATGAAATACGCGGGAACGGAGAGACGCGTAAAAAAAGACCGGCAAAGAGAGGAGAGTGGAAGGAGAGAGAGAGAGAAAGAGAGAGAGAGAGAGAGAGAGAGAGAGAGAGAGAGGGAGAGAGGGAGGGAGTAAGAGAGAACAAAGTAAAGAGAAAAGGAAGGAAGAAAGGGGGAGGGAGAGAGAGAGAGAGAGGGGTTCCGGTGACGGCGAGGATGACGACGATGGATCCTTCTTGCCCTGGTCGGAACTTTTTGCGGTCGCTCTTGGGACGAGCCCGAGAGCCAAGGGGGGCAATAAAACTAATGGTAACGCGCGCCGGTAATTCCTTGCGGTCTGTTTGTCGCAAGTCGACGACCTGGCCTCTCCGCCTCGTCATTTACCGAGGGAGGATTCTACGGCCAATGTCGGCCGACCGACGACAATGACGACGGCGGGTGATGCTTTCTCGCTTTCGTCGCGGTTGGTGGTAACACGTAGAATTGGGTTAGCATCGTGGATTTTAAGTGCCGGATGCCTTCCTGCATCGAAATGCGATCGCTTTCTCGATACCTTCGAAAGAGGGTTTCCGTTTTCGATCATTGTCCACGCTGGTCTCATTAACTTCAACTAAGAACTAGAATAGAAAAAAAAATGGGTTTCCCATAAAATATATATTAACGTAGTTCTCTTTCTTTTCAATCTGTTTTGCAGTGGGTAGAGGAGTCTTTTACAAACTTCGACAAAGGTATCAATTGGAGGAGTTACGTTGTTTGCGACGTAGCGTACACCAATGTGAACAACTGGCTGTGGACGCCGTTCATAGAGAGGGGTCCAGCGAATCGCATGTACATAGAAATCAATTTCACGACTCGCGACTGTTCGCTGTTCCCCGGGAACGCTCTCAGCTGTAAGGAGACTTTCAGTCTACTCTACTACGAGTTCGACGCCGCCACCAAGGAGCCACCCCCGTGGGAGCCAGATAGTTATAAACTTATTGGTAAGCGATGACAACACAAAGCATGACAATTAAAAGATTTACCTCGGAAATAGGATGATGATATTATTTCGAGAATAACAAATCTAATATAATTTGCAAAGAGATGAAGAGTACTTTTTAAAAAAAATTTTAAAACCCGCGTAATAAATTAAAATTTTACATAATTAATAGATAAATTAACTCTAATACAGATCAATTAAGCTTACTAAAATATTTGCTTCTTGTTTCTCGAAACTATTCCTGATGGAAGAATTAAAATTTATGTTGTCGGCGGAGGGTTACTAGATTTTTTTTCATGTAGCTGTTTTCGACTAAACTCTTAATATTTAGGACGGCTCTTAATATTTAGGACGGCTTTACATGCCGATTTTACGTATAACTTACAGGTCGTATAGCTGCGGGCGAGGGTAGGTTCAACACAAACACCGAGGTGGTGATAAACACCGAAGTGAAGTCGATTCCGGTGACGAAGAAGGGCGTTTACTTCGCCTTTCGTGACCAGGGCGCTTGCATATCGATCCTGGCCATCAAGGTGTACTATATCAGTTGTCCCGAGATTTCGGTGAACTTCGCACATTTTCCGGCCACACCAACCGGTCGCGAGGTTGCGCTTATCGAGCAAACGCGCGGCATTTGCGTTGAGAATGCCGTCAAAATCGCCCAGCCGACTTTCCTCTGCAAGGGAGATGGCAAATGGTATCTCCCGACGGGCGGATGCCATTGCAAACCTGGCTACCAAGCTGACACGGACAAGCAGGAGTGCAAGGAGTGTCCGATAGGCAAGTTCAAACATGAGGCGGGTTCTCATGCCTGCGAGCCATGCCCGGAGCACAGCAAAGCTTCCGATTATGGCTTCACGGAGTGTCGTTGCGATCCGGGCTATTTTCGGGCAGAAAAAGATCCTAAGAAAATGCCTTGCACACGTGAGTATTAAATTAAATTAACAATTTTTACAGAAAAAAAGCTCGTCTTTTGTCATTATCTTAAAATTTAGAAAGATAATCGTTCGAAATATAATTCCGAAAATTTAGGAGTTTCAAAGAACACCTGAAATATTAAATTAAGTTCCTTGAATGTTTTCATTAAAATATTAAATTCTATAATTTATACTTGCGTTATATTAATTGTTCGATGTAATATTTGTGAGTTGCAATGTACTATATTCAAAGAAAGAGTTTTGCGTACATGGAAGATGGAAAGAATTTGGAGGTCGGCGTTCCGCGAAAATCTTCAAGACTATATGCTTTTTTGCAGAACCACCTTCGGCGCCGCAAAACCTGACCGTCAACTTCGTCGATCAGTCCACGGTGATCCTTTCCTGGAATGCGCCGCATATGCAGGGTGGCAGGTCTGACACGACTTATAGAGTGGACTGCGATTCCTGCAGCATGGGCGTCAAATACATTCCTAATACCGTGAGTTTTCGTCAAAATCGTACATTATACCTACGCGAGTATATCGATTGCGCGATAATTGAATTATTCCTCGATCAAAAAATTGACGCGCGTGTTCGCTTCGATTTTGCAACAGGAGATCTTCAACGACACGAAGATCACGATAACCGGCCTGAACGCGGTTACTACTTATCGCTTCCAAGTGTTCGCCGAAAACGGCGTATCGTCGTTGGTCGGCAAATCGGAATACGTAGATATTACCGTTACAACAGAGGCGAGCGTGCCAAGTCTAGTGAGCAACGTCAGGATCACAAGTGTCAAGAGCTCAGAGCTCAGCATCAGTTGGGACGCGCCAGATATCGGAGCTGGCGGAGACAACGATCTCGTCGAGCGATATGAAGGTAAAGCTAAAAGTCATAATAACAATATGTTGCTACGCCATTGTACGGCCAAATCAATTCTAAATTGTCACTCGATCGCATTGTGGCGGCGGAGGGATTAATAATCTCGATATCTGGTACAGTGAGGTGTTACCCGCGCTACGACGACGCCACTAATGCAACCGTCATTCAAACGTCCGAGCTGTCTGCCACGTTCAAAGGTCTCAAGCCTTCCACGGATTACGCGATACAGGTTCGCGCTAAGACCACCCGCGGCTGGGGCGAGTACACGCCGGTGATATTTAAAAAGACACCCCACGCGATGGGTTTAGGTAAGCGCGTTCAGCGGCATTTAGATTCACATTTCGCAATCTCGTTCGTACCGCGCCTTTAACAGAAATGTTTCATGCAGACTACGTCGGCGAGGACGACAACATGCAAGTTAGGATAATCGCAGGGGCGATCGTTGCTGTGGTCGTACTTCTCGTGATTATTATCATCATGACCGTTTTAATTCTTAGAAGGTAATTGAATCATTTTCTATATTTGAAATATATATCTCAAATGTCGCGAACTGTCTACTAACGCACGAAAAATCACTTCTTTCCAATTGTTCTGCTCAATTCGACTGATATACGTTGATTAACTGATATACGTTGATTGACTGATTTCGTTGCAGCAGGGCCTCGGACGAGTGCAACAAGAAACAGCCGAGCGACTGCGACACCCTGGAGTATAGAAACGGCGAAGGTACGTTTGCATTTTGCTCGAAATTTCTCTTTTTAAAAATTTATTATCGCTATTACCCGCCCCGCCCCCATAACCCTGTCACTTTCATAGTTGTTTCACTATGCCCTCGTGTCTTGTGACTAACTTTGGAATCACTGGCCCCCCTTAGATCCAGCAAGTGTCAAAACTATACCCCGTATACAAACAGACCCACGATAATACGTTAAACACCCCCCTCAATACTGTATAGAGATTTTTTTGCGGATGAGAGTGAGAGAAAGAGAGATAGCTGAACAGTTAACACCATAGAGAAAATGAGCGAAGAGAAAGCAGTCGGGCTCTGAAATACGTCCGCGACAGGGACTTAAAGAGAAACGATCGCTTTCCAACCAAAATTCACACCGATCTGGCCCATTGCCTGAGTGCGATTATTCTAACCAAATTCTTTCGATTCTTTCTTTTCATGTGCGATTCCCCTAATCTATCGAACCTGCCTCCATGAAAAATCCATGAAAAAATCCAATGAAACAATGTACACAATCGCCTGCTACTACAGGACTAGTTGTGACCTACAGTAAGTCTTCTCCAAACACCTCAAGTTTTGTTTTTTAGGAACTCAATTTTGTGTAGATTATTTTTGCAACCCCTGTACATGCATTACACTCTCAATCTAAGTCAGACTTTACGCTTTTGCATATACACACATCACACACGCACCAATAAACACACATATACAACAATTATGCACGATACCTAATTTTCTTAGATACACATTATGCGTGTTCGCGTATGTGCGCATTGTGCTTGTGTATGTTCGTCACGTTGCATTGCTCACGTTTCAATTGCATGCGTATTTTCCAGTGTGTCGATGTTAATATCGTATGTGCTTTTTATATCTGGATTTGATTCGTGAAATATACCGGGAAGAACATAAAAGATAAAAAGAAAATACGCGGATACGCTTAAAGGAGTGCATTTTTAATTAGCGCGTTATGTGGATATTCTAATAGTTTTTACTTGGATTCGATTACATATCTTTATAATGGTCTCATCTGTGATCAAACAAAGATATTTCAGTACCATTTCTCGCTTTACGTCATTTAAAAAAAGAATTCACCATCGTACACTCGCCGCTTTTTTTTGTTTTGCTGTTTGTCAATTAGTGTGTTGGTTGTTGTGTTGTTCACAGTGCACTGCAAAATGGACAGTTCACCGATTGTGACAACCCATACCAACAACAAGAGCAAGTCCTCGCGTAAGTCCTTTGTTTCCCAAATTAATCTCCAAAATTTTCGTGACTGAAAGAAAAACAGAAACGCCGGACATGTCCGCACGATATATCAAAGGCATAACCGAACGCACCGACACTCGTACACTCACTCCGAGTTCTCCACAATTATTATATTTAGCTTTAGTTACGCTACACTCCGTGCTGTTCTTTCTTCACTGTCCTAGATATGCGATATGGATGAAAAGTTTGGAAGTAATAAAAGCATGCTGCAGCCCCGTGTTTCGCACGCAATTGCATCATGTTCTTGCATCCAATTTTTTGAATCTTATTTTTTATTTTTCTTCAAGCGATCGTGCTTCGCGATCGCCTTTCTTTTTACCACGATATATGCAATAAAATACTTGGATGTTCCGAGACGGCTCAAATAATAACTAAATTGGTGTGAACAAAGAAGATTGTAAAAACCGATGAAAGAAAGGCTGTTTGAATCGTCCGAAGCATCCGGGACGAGTGATGTAAAAAAATCTGGATTTTACGAATATATTGCAATAATCTTCAAAATAATTTAGCATGCAAAAATTGTGCATTTTGACATATGACTATGCGCGAATTTTTTCTAGCGTACATAGACACCGCCGTTTGACATTAAACACACCAGATTCTAAGCTAGATAAACACATACAAGTAAAAAAAAATGACTCTTTCACTAAAGTGGGACTGAAAAAGAGAAGAGACATATTTTAGAATCCACCTGCGTTTGGCTTTCTTGGTTGTGTCTTGTTTTTTGGAAATTTTAAACTCGCTGACGAGAGAGAATGTGTGAGTGTTACTTTTTTGCGGGATTTGACACGGTTGGCCGAGCGATAGAGCGAATGTTGGGACGCGCGGTCTAGAGTTCTGTCAAAATTTCGCACCACCGGCCCTCGTGTTAATATAATGAACTCTGTTTTCGTGACGTTGCAGTGACCACGCCGCTGTTCACACCTGCAGTGGGGGTCGCCGCGGCGGGCGCAGGCGGCGCAGGCGGTGCAGGTGCAAGGAGTTATGTGGATCCTCATACCTACGAGGACCCGAATCAGGCGGTACGCGAATTTGCCCGAGAGATTGACGCCGGATATATTACGATAGAAGCCATTATAGGTGCGATTTTGTACATTATTATATGGTATCACGAATGGCTATCAAATAAGATAATTTTAGTAATTTGATTATATTCTGGATGATTTTTTTGCGACCACAGGTGGCGGAGAGTTCGGCGATGTCTGCCGAGGGAAATTGAAATTGCCTCCCGACGGACGGACGGAAATAGATGTGGCCATAAAGACCTTGAAACCAGGCTCCGCAGACAAGGCCCGTAACGATTTCCTGACGGAGGCTTCGATAATGGGCCAATTCGAACATCCCAATGTAATATTCCTGCAAGGCGTAGTGACGAAGAGCAATCCGGTGATGATCATCACGGAGTTCATGGAGAACGGTAGCCTGGACACTTTCTTGCGCGCGAACGACGGCAAGTTCCAAGTGCTTCAGCTGGTGGGCATGCTGCGTGGCATCGCCAGCGGCATGCAGTACCTCGCGGAGATGAACTATGTGCATCGTGATCTCGCCGCGAGAAACGTATTAGTCAATGCAGCTCTGGTTTGCAAGATCGCCGACTTTGGACTCAGTAGAGAGATCGAGAGTGCCACAGAGGGAGCTTACACGACCAGGGTGAGCAGATTTAAGTTGCAGAATAAAAATTAATATAAGCCAATGACTTATAAGACTCGAATATATATTTATAATTTCTTGCTCGATTAATCTACCATTTATATTCAGGGCGGTAAAATTCCGGTACGGTGGACAGCACCGGAGGCGATAGCGTTCCGTAAATTCACGAGCGCCTCCGACGTTTGGAGTATGGGTATCGTATGTTGGGAGGTGATGTCGTACGGCGAGAGGCCGTACTGGAACTGGTCGAATCAAGATGTGATAAAATCGATCGAGAAAGGCTACAGGCTTCCAGCACCGATGGATTGTCCGGAGGCTATCTACCAGTTGATGCTCGATTGCTGGCAGAAGGAGCGCACCCATCGGCCGACCTTCTCCAATCTCACACAGACTTTGGACAAGCTCATACGAAGTCCGGACACACTGAGAAAAATCGCTCAGAACAGGTAAAAGCGCTCACTTGTCATTGTAATCGTCAAATACCGATACGTGATAGGAAACGATTTTTTAGGATATATTAATCATAAAAATAATATTAGGAAATTCATTTCATGAATGAAATGTTTAACAATGTAATTATTATCATACAACTTAAATCAAAGAAATATAACGGAATGTGTATAATCGGCATATAACGAATGAAATTTGCTTTAAGTGCTTCAAGCGCACGTTCGCAAATAGTTATCATTGTTTCATTGACATTATCTCGTTCTTTTTCTTTTCATTTATCTCCCATTGAGTCGCTCGTTCATTAATATCTTAATAAGAATCACGCCGCATGCTACGTGACTTATATGACTTATCGTGTCCATAAATTAATTTCTCTCGACAGCTAATCATTATTTTCATTCATTTGCCGAAACACTCACGCGTGGATCATGCTACATCCGTTTCACGCCACTTAGAATGGGATTTGACATTGTGGCTCATTGATGTATGACGTCCCGCACAAGCCTACAATCATATACACATATATAATATGCATATGTATTCAGAAGGAAGGCCAATGTCTGCGTACTCGTATTCGCGTCGTCGTGACACTTCGACCTGATTGGCATTACTGGAAGCAGGCTACACATACTGGACTACCTTATACGCATTTGCTTTTTATGTTCGTGCTTTTTCTGTTTTTTTTTTTTTTTTTTTTTTTTTTTTTTTTTTAATTTAAGTAGTTCTCAGTACTCTCTCGACATATCCCCTAGATAGCAGTCCTCAAAATTTTCTACTGCGTCTATGCCATTTTGACATTCATTTTTCGACACGTACGAGAAAGGAAGAGAGCAAAATAATTGTTAGATTTGCCTCAAAAGTTCGAATCTCTCTTCTTTCTCATTATAGTATACACTTTGCATATTTCGTCGCTATTTTAATATCGAAGGGTCACATTTTTAAATGGTACTGCTTTATGCTTTAAAATACATTTGGCCGAGCAAGGTTTCGAGAGTTAGCTAGCGGAAAAATTAATTTATGGACGAAAGTCTGCGTCGTCTGCGTACTTTTATCGTGTTTCGGGGACCTAGTCGAGACCATGCATTATGCGACGACTCCAACAGAGCTTTCGATTGCTTTTGCCGCTTATCATTTCTACACTTCTTGAGTCTATAGTTCGCATTTCAGTTATTCTTTACAAGATGCAACTACGTTTAACAGGGGGCTAATTTTGTATTTTGTGTTGCTTTTCTCTTTCACTGATTTCGATAAAATTGAGTTTTGCTGCAATCGAGTAGTGTATAAAATATATCTACGAGACAAAAATTCGTTTATATAGCAAGTTATCTAACTGTAATTTTGTGTTTCCTACAAGAAACTTGTAACTACAACGAAATGGGTAAGACTCCTCCCTCAGATTCTCCGAATATTCCGTTGGCATGAAAGAATACATTATATTATTTTATATTACATTATTATTTCATGTATCTTTTGTTCGCGACTTATCGGTTCGCGTTTTATCTGTATGCCAATGGGACGCAATATAAAATTCGCATTTGGAAATCTCGTTGGTTTCTCTCCTATTCCTTCGTTTCGCCTCTTTTTTCCCCCCTGGGCTAATTCTTTGTGCTTTTGGTTTTGTGGTGTCCTTTGGTACCTGACTACGAACTACTGCAACTGCAACGCAACTGCGACAACTATCGTCCACGACAACAACAACCATCGCCTACAGCGTGAGGCCGCCTGCACACAATCCGTACTATGTCACAAGCCATACAGTTGCCGCCCAGGCTGCGGCGGCGGCGGCGGCTGCGATGCCACCAGGCCCAGCCGCGAGCACGGCGAGCCCGTTCGTAGACATAGTCGGCCATCAGGCCCATCAACAAGCCCAGTCAGCGATTGCCGTTCCAGTAATGCCACCAGGAGCCGGCCGTAGCTTACACTATCACACACACGCAGCAACACACGCATTGCCACACCAACAATCACCGCTCACCTATCCCAACTGGGTTCCATTCTCTCATTTCGGCTGAGAATGGTTACATTTGAATTAAAACGAGCAAGAGCATCACCATCATCATTATCATCATCATCTCCGCCCGTCTTTCTAGCCATCAGAATTAACGCCTGGCATTTAAACCGGACGTAATCTCAAAAGACTGCATTCGATATCGTTATAATTCGCATTATCTTTTACGATCGCGCTAGTCGTAGAGAAATCATAGGCGCTCTTCCAGCAAAATAGTAAAAAAAAATAGTATAATCCAAGTCGTGTCAGACGGAATAGTAGATGTGACGAAAATAGAGATATAATACAACCGATTATACATTATCGGAGTGTGCTATAAACTGTATGTACAAGAGTAGTACCGTCGTAAAAGAATCTCTTCTCCAGTCTTTTTACTATGAATTATCGATAAATGCGAGGATGTAGCTATAGATATACATGTTAGACGATACAGAGAATTTCTCTATGTTGAACTAAGCAATAAACTTTACCATACAGAGTTAGAGCGTATATTATCGATTAAAATTGAAACGAGATATAAATTGAAAGTTTAAGAGTGTTTCCAAATTTTATGAAGGATAAATTCAATCATCGAATAGTAATATAGATTTAAACGCGAGCTTAGAGAATAAAAGGCAAATAAACGTGGTGTGCATGAAAAGCAATTAGAATCTTTAAAGTGTTCTCATAATTCTATATTAATCATCATAGCTGTTACTGATATACGCATAAAGAAAAAAAAGGAAAAAAAAACACATGCACGTACACACAAAATCACACGCATACATTTACAGAGGGTGTCCCAAAACTAACGCCACTTCTTTCGACTGCGAATTCTTTAATCAGTTTGGACTCGATAAAACAAAGTTTTCGATGGGGAAAAAAGTCGCCTATATGTAACAAATTGCTCAAAAGAACAGTCATAGTCTTATGACACCCCATACATCATACATTAAATCGATATAAATATTTATCGTGTAATTTATTAAAACTATCGATTTTATTTTAGCGAAAGATTTATTAACATATATGTACAGCACGCGTGCAACCGGTTGACCATTTTAGAATAGTATTTTTATACGTAATATATTAAATGAAAAACTATATAATTAACAATTAACGGTGTTAGATCATATTTCTGCATCCATGAATCATCAAGAAATATTGTAATCATAACATTAATTTCTAAACTATTTCTATAGAATAATGATGAAACAACGCCGTTCTAAGAGAAACGATTAATTTACGTAATTCATTGATTACAAAATTTGCTATTAGGCTATTTCTCTTTACTTTCAGTTATCTGAAAATATTACATTAAAAACTTGTCGCAGCATCTATAGGCCGGAGGTGAGGTATTTATCCAATGACAGGAATAAATAGGAATAAACGTGATTTTCCGAAATTTTTTCATAGTCGTGTTGAAATATCGATCACGCAAAATTCGTCTTTTTTTTTATTTTTAAGATTCAAAAATGCAGTTGTATAAAGCTTAAAATTATTCAAAGCTGTTTGTAAAAGATAAACGTGACAGTATTCGGCACATGCGCGAACGATAAAAAAGAGATAAAATTCGAAAAAAGAGATAAAATTCAAAGCCAAATAGATTGAAACTAGCGTGCAGATAGAAACACACACCTAGTATGACCTCCATCGCACTAACAAATGCTAACAATTGTCAGAATCAGAGAAAGGGGTGGTCCACCCTCACCCCCACCCGCCTCATCGGAATCTTCCAACGTGCATTTGAGAAACAGGTAAAGAAAAAAAGAAAAGAGAATCAAAAACGGCATTCCCACACACTGAATCCTATTTGTGGATGAGAAAAAAAGAAAGAAAGAAAGAAGCGCAGAAGAACAGAAGCTCAATCGTTTCTGTTTCGTCCAGTGCCCTAGATAACACAGAATTCGCCCTTTAACATTTCAACGATTTGATTATGCTGACTGTGCTTTCACGTTCTCTCTGCTTCTTTGACACAGTAATGAAATATCGCCGTCACGTAGACAGCCGTCTCCACGCTTGGTAAACCTCTTAGTTTGTGTTGCACTGCTTGCCTTCATACGCACTGTAATCCGTTCACGTGTACATGTATCTAAACTGTAAACTATGTATCATTAACACGTTACATATGATACATTTCTCGTCAACAATGCTATTGTTAGCAGTTTGCGTTATCATCCTCATTATTGTCATCACATCACCATTGTGTCGTCATCGTTTTAGTATTTGTATTACTTTTTTTGCGATATTTATTTTATTATCATTATTATTGACATATTAATATTACTAATATTGCATTAGTATGATACTCATTTTTAATAATAATGTATTGACATATTAATATTAATATTTGGATATTTTTAATATTAGTAATGTTATGTTTATTACGATAATTATTTTTTCTAATTTTTATTTTTTTAGTATGATTATTATTGAGCCGAAGAAAGATTGGATGTATGTATCGAGGTATTTAAGTTTCGTAGCGCCTGTACATAACGTTGTACAAAAAAGTGAACCAAACTTATGAATTAATCGTATATATACATCGATTATGTTTATTTTCCAAAATGTATAATTCGTAATTTATAATTTATACAAAGCCGATCAAATATTATCCATATGTATATTCATAAAAAAAACTATTTAGGAGTAAACTGTATATATTTAAATAATCAATTTATATATATTAGTTAAGGTCCGTTTTATATATCTATCCTTAAAAACTTATCAAATAAATTATATATCAATTGAATTGTCATTTTAGATTTTTTCGCAGATATATTCTAGAATTTAAATTGATGAACTTTTATTGATTTATTCTTTCTATCCCAATAATCGACATGACAATAATTTTACATACTTAAGATGCCTTTTTGCAATTTATAAATACGTATCTAAATATGTATATGTCTCCTTTCTTCATGTACATAAAGTCAGGAAGCAATACGATTACGTTTTACAGCCAATAATATTACATACTGATAGTATAATTTACATAGAAGTAAAACGTAATTTCGATCAATTTAAGAATATATCATTAATAATGAAACAACACATAGTATTTTGTAACCCGATATCCTATGAAATAACGAAGATATTAGTAACTTCAACGACGAAAGACAATGATCTTCTTTATTTCATTTTTAGCTTCTTTGTCATTAACTTGTGGCGTAGTCAATAGTAAATGAACAAAGCATCCAAAACATACATTTGAATTATGCGAATGTGAATGTACTTGGATAGCAAAAGAATTAAAAAAAAATCCTGAAATCTCGTGTACCTACCCTTAAATTCTTCGTATTCCTCCCCTGTGAACGTTATTCATTTGCGCATAAAGAGATATTTCTTATCTTGTTGTTTTTGACAGGGGCACAAATCCACTGGCGCCAGACGCGGTGGACCTAACGCAATTGAATTCTGTCAGCGAGTGGCTGGCTTCCATCAAAATGTCACGATACGCAGAGAGCTTTGAGCGGGCGGGCGTGACGACGTTGGAGGCAGCAGCGCGCGTCACCGTCCAGGAGCTCACGGCCCTCGGCATAACGCTCGTAGGACATCAGAAGAAGATCATGAACAGCGTGACGGCATTGCGAGCGCAAATGTCCGCCACTTCGCAGGGTTTCCTCGTGTAACCATGACCGCGACCTCAAATCCCGCGAACGGATCGTACGTAGAAATCGGCTGATTGGCACGGAACATCGCTATCCCTATGGATCTCACGAATTCGAGGCGCCCCGACGCGTCGCCTCCGCAAGAAGCGAGACGACGACCCACCCATGTATCATCTAGGACTCGTGATTACCTAGTCAGAGCGACGATGTCCTCGAGAGAATATCTCTTTGCGCGCAAATAGATCCGTTGAACTAATTGGAGGTTGATTCGAGGCAAAGCCTTTCATGATACCTTCGAAGCGATACGCGAACATTGTCTCATTTTAACCGAGAGATTCAAAGCGTTCGTGCTGCAGACATTCCACGTTAGCGAGAGTCGAAAGGAAATCCATTCTTCGCATTTACGACTCCTCTCAAAGAGAGGGAGTACGAGGACCACGCATTTGCCATCTCGCATATAAAGTGCAACGACTTTTACTGAACGTGTAGAAGGATACACCTATTGCGAAACTTCCGCGATTTATAAGTGTCAAAGAAATCTAACGCCTTACGGGAACGGATTATTCACGAAGCTCGTTTCAGGATATCTTGAAAGATCACCATGAAAGAGTCTTAATGGGATCAATGTAACATACTCTCCCACACGAACAACGAGCGCCAATACTTTTTCGTTTCCTAGGCCGTTTCCGTGATCGATCTATCTAAAGATCAGACTGACAATGGAAATAAACGAGCCCTGTAATCACTGCCGCGAAACTTTTCGTTACTTATGAATGTTCTCCTTTTAGTTTAAAGTACTTGTGTAACAACTGTTGGATTGTATACACTATATATTTTTCTTCGGAGACTTTCATTGAGATTTACAGCCGAATTCTTTTTTTTTTTACTATTCTATTATCGCGCTTATTAGGTTTTGTAACATTTTGTACTGAATGACAGCTCATTTTAGTACATATGCATCTGCGATATAGAACATTGAACGGCGAACATATCGGCCTAAATGTCGTTCGAATATGTCTGTTCCTGGCCTCTTTTCTTAAGCATACTAAAGTTACGTGTTTGTCTATAACGATCGACATAGCAATACGCATCTGACAAGGAAAAACGACGATTAGAGAAATAGAGGACCGTATCATGACGGAACTGTACCAAAAATCGGATCGTAATAGTTTCCGAAATCGGTAGCGTAACAACAAGTGTAGGTTCATTATTTCGTGTAGTGAATGTAGCGAGTGCATTACACTATTACGCGTATGTCGCCTCGGTAATGTACACAATCGAGAGCAAGGGCGAATGTTTACTCTTTATGCTAAATTACAACTTACTGCCTTTGCATTACCTATATGGAAACGTCGTACACGCGCGGCCTATATATAGGTATACCTTTCGATTATAATGACAAACGACGAAACGAACGAAGCGAATATGTGCCAACGCGAGTGTGCAAGAGTTATTTTAGCGCGAGACTGCGTGACACGGGATAAACGAGTGGAAAATGAGCGGACGCGTGAATGTGAGTGCGAATGAAATTGCGTCGGTGAGTGACGAGAATCTGCCGCGACCCATTTTTCGCGCTATATTCATATGTACACGAGCGTGCGATCACGAAATCATTCTATATATACATATACATATAAATAGATATTGTGTTATAAATACTACACTGTGAAAAGGGACGAACGGGAGTAAAACTCTATCGATAGGGAAAAAAGCACAAGAGACATCCGTTCGCGCCGGAGAGCAAAGGAGGGACGTAGCGCGAGGAAAAACAATTTCAAACGCGTCCCTTATTAGCAAGCAATGCGTTAACATATCAACATTATCGCGGAATGCAATGCGAGCGCAAGAAGGGACGTCCTCGCGTGCGTCGTTACTCGAGATCGAGTTGAAACTACTCTGATTGATCTTCGATTCTGTCCTCAGATCATAGCGAATGACAAAAGAGAAAAGCCAGCCGGAAAAAAAGAACAACGTAAACAGAAAATGAAATGTAAAGTCGAAGGGTGTAAGATATGCGGACAAAATACTCACGTATACGCGAGCGACGATGCGTGCGATTGATACGAGAGCACGCGCGTCCACGAGGTAACACTTTTTTGATTTTCGCAATCCGAGGAGTTTCCTCGCGAAGCAACGTCCATTCCAATATACATGTATCCATAATAGGAAACCGTTTCCTTTCCTTAGAAGACGAGAGACAGAAAGATAGAGCGGATGAGAGGCTTGCTTCACCGTATCTCGTTACATCCGTATTCGCTAATCGTAAAGACTGCATCCCGGGTCGCGATACGTTATATCCGGGATACACACGTTACCGGCGACTTATCTTAAAAAGAGACCAACGGAGCGGCAGACATATGCGTACGAAAATATTGCGCGTGAGATTAATTAAACGGCTTCCAAGTGAGTCTGGCGAGCCACGGAGAAATTCTTTTATTTTCTAATTTAACGATTTAACGCTAGTAATATAGTCTACGATGTATATCGAGGCGACGTTGGATCGCGACAGACAAAAGCGGAAGAGGCGTGTTTTGGGAGGCGAGATTTCTCGCGTTCGACAAGATACAAGACAACGATAAAGCGAACGTCTTTCGCAGTCCCAGTTCTCCTTCCTTTAATCAAAGAAGAGGCGAAAGTCTCGCCCCTGCGAAGCGCTAGACCGGTAATTAAAATCGATCGCTTCTATCTCGAAGCGCGATCCAACGGTGCTTCTTTCGTAAACGAAATGTTGCTCGAAATCATACCGCGAGCGAGGAAAATGTCGGAATACGCTCTGGTGTCTTTCGACTCGCCGTACCTCCTTCCGCGCACGTATCGGCGAAGAAACGGAAGGGAAGAAGCGAAAAGCATCGCGGAAGGCCGCGCGGCGAGGGCAAAATCTCCCTTAGGAAAAACAAAAAGAAAAAAAAGAGAGAGAAGGCTACCGAAGAACGGCGACGATTATGAAGCAATAAGTGAATACGCAAATGCAGATTTTTATATAGAGAATGTTAACAAATTTCAGAAAATATTAATTATCGATAGCGCTATCTTCCTAAATGTTCGTATTAAAGATTAAACGAGAAAAAAGGTACGATAAAACGTAAGGGTGAGATCGTGCGGGATCCCGGCCGAAAAGGAAACGGAAGATGGGAGAATCGTGCGCCTAAGGTGAATTTGCGCCATAATCTCGTTTGTAATAACTTTGGTAATAATTCAACCGGGATCCCGCGGACGGGAGAAAAAGGTTTTAAGAACTTTCTCAAGCTGTAATTGTCTGTGTTTTAGCGACGAGTCTGCGAGTGCGACCTGAAGTTTTACGAATGCCGTTAATTTCGATATTTAGATTTCATAGAGCTCTATCAATATCACACAGAAACACACACATGGCTACTGTTAGGCACAAGGGGAGAGAAAATATACGAAATCGAAAATATATTAGGTGAGAGCGAGGTACATCGCGTAGGACTTCTCCGATTTTTGTTTGTTTTCTACGATTTCTCCGTAGAAATCTGAGGACCGCTCCCATTCTACAATTTTTTTTTTATATAGAAATGAACGAAATTTCACTCTACATTCTCAAAGTTTTCAATCATACTTCATATTACATGTTTTAGTTTTTCCCCAAAAAGTCTATGTCATTAAATATAAATAGACATATATATTTATATATAAGATATATATATCTATATTTTCTTTTGTATAATTCCGTTTGTATAATTTCTGTCTATATATAGAAAAAATAATTTAAAAAATAAATTTGTATTGTTTTTTTGCAAAAAGTAAAATTGCAATTATATAATATTCTATAATACGTAATTTTGTATACAATTTTATACTATATATGATTTTATATGGATAATTTTTTAATTTTATTTCTTCAAACTTCACTTTTTGTGAAAAAAAAACAATGCAAAAGTTATCCTAATAATTTTTTTAGTTTTTATTATTTTTCCTATGTAGTATGTACAACCAGAGATTATAGAAAAAAGAGAAAGAAAACATATTTTTTATATATAATTACATATATTATTTAATATTTAATTAAATATGGACTTTTTATCGGGAATCGTATACGTATAAAACTTTATTTAGAGAAACGAGATCGGAGAGAAAAGAGCATCAGGAAAAAACCTGAGAAATCAAAATTGCTTCAATTCGCCCGAGTATTTCCGTTGCGGTGAATTTTTGTTTTTCTCTTTAGCGCTTCTTTTTTCAATTTACCGGCAAAGAAAGAAAGCGAGAACGGCAAGCGGCTGAGGAAAGAAAATCACCTCTCGCTTAATCCTGTGTAATCGATTTTATAACTCTACTATTATTTATTAAAAGAAGAAAACCTTATTTATTTCTTAGAGATCTGACTAAATTGCAAAACGTTCTAATTATCATAAGTTATCTATTACTATTATAGGGCAGAGCGACGTATTCTTCCCCTATTTCTAGAGTTTCCGAGTGAACTCTGTTTTGTAAAAAGAAGGTGAAACGAAGCTACAGCTACAGTGATAAATATGAACGTTGTATCGAATCTGTACGCAACTAATTATATTATATCATATTTAGTTAAGCGTTAATTAAATGACTTACGAGCGCGTTGTTTTCTTTTTCTTTTTTTTTTATTTTTATTTTCCACGACTCTCTTTACAGCGAACTCTGTCAAAGTACCTGCTTCGAAAAACGAAAATCTACGATGAAAAGTAAAGCATTACACACAGGTACCGTCCCATATATTATACATAACTCACAGAAAGAGAGACAGACACACACGCGTCGCGTAATCATTACACACACACACATACACACAAAAAACACACACACGTACGATAATTTATATACACTCGCCGAGCTGAGTTTTCATAAAAAAAAAATTGGTTAAGCGAATCACCTCCGTGTGTCTTCGATTCATTGTATAAAGAAAAATGCAAAGGGGGGAAAAAGAAGCGCGAGCAAGGAGTTACTGTCGACAAATTTTGGAACGTGTCTAAAAACAATTTTTCCTATGGTGTTGTCAAGACGATGTTGAATGTACATAAGATATAATAAATAATATACCTTATACGATGTAAATCGCGATCCGATTTGTTCCTTCTCTATCCTCGCATCTTGTTAACGCGCCATTATATAATCATTGCTAGTATAACGGAATAAAATATAAAGTTTCGATAATAGTAATATTTCTGTGCCATTTCTTTTGAAATCGATCGCTACAGAGTTAATTATAATAATTATAATGCCTTACGTATCTTACTGTTGATTGTAATTTTATAAGTCTTGCATTGCAATTGAGATGGAAAACCTTCAATGACGATCAATTTGTTAGAAAAATGTAACGTAACTTTAAAGACTATCAGTTCATCCAAAGAAAGAAAGATTGAAGCATCCCTGATGAAAAATCTTCTTAGAATTTTTATATAAATCGGAATAAATTTCAAAACTCAGAAAATTCTATTCTTGGAATTTTTTATATATAGTGAATTCTATAATATTCTAAGATTTCTCATTCTAATTTTTGGAATTGTTTAAACTTCTTAACATTTTATAAGAATTTATTAGAAATTTCAGAATTCATATTAGACGTATAATATGAAGAATTCTAAAAAAAGATAAGACTTTCCTATAGCATTAAAAAGTGTTCCAATTTATGTATAAAAAAATCTGAAAAATTTTCTAAAAATTGTAAAACGTAGAAATTGTAAAAATTTTAGAAATTTACAAAGGTTTTGAAAAATTATATACAATATAATCAAAAATATTATTCAAAAAATTAAAAATTGAAATTGTATATAGGCTACGAGTAAACGCTGGATGTCAAGTGCTAAATTAAATTTTAATATTTAAACATAGTTAAAAATATACAATAAACATACGTTTCAACCTTCATTAGGTCATCCTCAGTGTAACAGTATAATTAATAATAATAAAATTTGCAACGCAGTCGGTTAACAATTTAAATTATAAAAATTCCAATCCACTCTTACATTCGTTTCAGGTAGCTTCCATTCCATTATAATCCTGTATCGATTAATCATAGTAATACTATCATACTTTGACCAATGCAATCATGAGACAATTGTTCTCATCGCGTTTATTATTATAATATTTGCCATTCCTACTTGTCACGGTGGATCGACATCATGTTTGTTATATAAGCTCTAAAAATCTCATTAGATTGCAATAGTCTTCACAATATTCCAGTCGGCAATCAGTTATTTATATTATAGTTCGTCACCATTTACATACGCTCAACGATTCAGTCAAAGTGAACTTTCACTTTGATAACAAACTGTAATAAATCTGAAGAACTCATTAGGAATATAAAAAAAAGCGTGCATTTGAATTGGAAAATTGGAAACTTTTAAACAAAAGAAAGTTATATATATTTTATACATATACATATATTTGTTTTATTTATTGAAAAACATTTTATATTTGAGCGTAAACAATCGCAACGCCTTGCAGCGAAAGAAGCTGGAAATTAAGTAACATCTTGGCGACCTCTGTTGATAAAGACCTTTGCGGAGCACTAATTTTAATATTATTACAAAAGATCTTATAATATTGTTTTTCAAGCGCATTGGTGTTCGAAAAATATGTATAGAGAATCATTGCTTTTTATTTATTACTATATATATATAAATCTTTATTTTTTAAAATTATTACTTTAATAGAACAAATGAATGATAACAATTAATATATTTTTAAAAAATTATTTATTTTTATTTATTATTTATTTTAAATAATTTATTTGTCGATAAATGAATATCAATTGTAAGTATTCTTAATTGTTATTATTAACTCGTATTTTTGTAGACAGATGGCAACACCAGATAATTTGCTATGCGTGCGTAAAAGCGTCTTCTCTCGGAATATGCCGTTTCCTCTTCCGTTTGGATCTGGATAAGGTTCGTGGTATTTTTGATAAGATTTTATAATATCCACGTTGCGTGTATCAATCGTAAGATGCATTAATGTCATATGACCTCCGCAGAGATCTGCGGCGATCGGTTATGCTTTATAATTCTATATAATTCAATTTCTCTCGCTAACAAAGTAATTAACGTTGCAGAACCAAGATGGTACAGCGACTAACCTATCGGCGACGCTTGTCGTACAACACAAAAAGCAACAGAAGACGTGTGTAAGTATCTACGCAAATAGTAGTAAATAGTAATGTCACATAAGATTCATTAGCTTCCATTCGCAGAGGAATTTTATTTTGCTAATGGCAGTATTTATCGCGATAAATTATTGAGGGTTTGAGGTTATGTTTTGGTCTCTTGCTTTAAGTTGTTTAAAATTCACGCGTGATGCACAGTGACATCATTAATCTTAAATTGTTACTCTTATCAACATTTATTTAACTATCATTACTGTAAATATTTACTCTGTATTCTGCAAAGTATTTAGAACTGTCATATTAAAGTGAATTTTTCATGGCAAATTTTATAAGTTGTATATTATTATTAAGAATTGACTAAAATGAATTTTTGTTTATAGTGTACGTACACCGGGTGGTAAATTAGTTTACCAATATCTGAAAAAACCCAAAAAGATCCCAAGATGTGGACAATGTAAGGACAAGCTCAGAGGTATCCAACCTGCAAGACCAATGGAACGTTCACGTATGTGCAGACGTAAGAAAACTGTCAAGCGAGTATATGGTGGAGTTCTCTGTCACAAATGTGTAAAAGAAAGGTACGTATTTAGCATCCTAATTTCTTATACTTTTATGAAATATTTTTTCAATAAACATTAATTATATGCAGGGTTGGCAAGTAACGCGTTATATATAAGTTGTAACGTCGTTACCGTTACAAGTTATTTTTTTCAGTAACAATTGGGTAACAACGTTACATTTTCTTCTGAGTAACGTTCATGGTAACGCAGTTACATTATTGGGGTAATGGTAAAGATTTTACTAGTTACTTTTATCGTTACTCTATTTCTATTTACATAAAAGTTTTAATCGTAACTAGAGCGTATATACATTTATCAGTTTTTGAGTTTTATTTCTCTATTAAAAAATAGAATTCTAGATATCTTTTTGTATTTACCGCAGGAATTTAATTACGCATATAATGGCGTTTTTCATTGGCAGCACTAGTGTGCATTCAGTGCACTTTAAAACCGCTATACAATCGACATAAAGATGTATGGTTAATAAAAATATAGAAACGAGTTAAACCGCGAAATCCTCGATATATTTTATTATGCTATTTGATAAAATATATTTTAGGCATTTCATCAATTGAGATATCTCATTTTTACATTTAGAGTTGTGTACTACGGCTTTAATGTGCACAAGTTCTGTCAATGAAAAACGTTATAATATTCTATTAGTGTCAAGAAAAGAAAGTAACGAAAAAGTAACGACTCGTTACGTTTTGAAGAACGATAACGGTAACGAATTACTTTTGCAAATCAATAACGAGCAACGATAATGAGTTACTTTTTAGGAAAAAGAACCGTAACGGTACCGAGTTATTTTTATGAGGTAACGTTGCCAACCCTCATTATATGTTACACATTTAACAAAAGCATCCTAAAATACTTATATTTTAAATACTGATACACTCGATAGAGCAATTATTTATCTTCAAAGCAAGATTAATCATTACTTTAATAAATAAATCTGCAATAAGTTCTACATTATGTTTAATATAATATTTATAACAAACTGTACTGATTTTCAGGATTGTGCGTGCGTTTTTGATCGAAGAGCAAAAGATCGTCTATAAGGTTATGAAAGCACAACAGGCTTCTGCAAAGACGAAAAAGACAGAGAAGTAATCTTGTGCTTTTTATTAAGTAAATAAAACAAGTAATAAAATCCAAAAAAATGAACCGTTGCCGCTATTTTATTATGGTATATCTTGTTTAGTGTACCGTATTAACTTTGTCAATTATTCCATAACTCATATAGTAAAACCTTTTTTAATTAAAAATCCTATAAATATAAAAGATTCATTGGACATGTCTTACAGCATGAATTCACCGCTGCAGACAAAATATAAAATATATATATATATATGTATATATTTATCTATTCTTATATGTGTCTAGTTACTTGAATTGAAAGATTCTATTATTGCTTAATAGATGTACAATCGTCTGTGCTGAATGTTGCAGTTAGTACTTGTATCAATTCAGTATCATTTCTCTTACAATTACATTTTTTATATTTGTTCTACTTATTCTATTTTCTTAATTCAATATATGATGTTTCTAATTATGACAACTATATTATTATGATAGACATTTTTAAAAGCAACAAATGATAATTTCTTAGGTTCTCTCAATATTTTAAAAATAAGTATTAATAAAAGGAAAGGCAAATGAGAGCGAACACTGCAGTTGTTAGCGTAAAAATATTTGTCCGAAGTATATATTTACTTGGCTGTACATTTCATATAAATTGATTCCCATATCAAACGTTTCGGCTTTTTTTCAAGCCATCCTGAACGAGTTTGCCATACAAGGAAGAAATACGCACACATTTTTTAGAGCAATGTGTGTAATGTTGCACGCAACTTAATGACAGGCGCGGGAATGCGTGCGCAGAAAACGCGTGGTGTAAACTCGCTCATTCCATACGTTGTGTGTATACGTGGCTGCATTCAATAGGCGCACGTATATCGAGAGTATACTTCGTAAAAACATTACACGTAGCATTATGAATTACCACGAATATGTTATACGTATTTCGTAACTCTATATAATTTAATGTATGTTTCAATTTCTCAACTAAAATACCGGAGTAAAATATAATTTTCTGATAATAAAAATGAAAATATTAATGATCATCGAATAAAATTTCTTATTTAAAATACTTTCGATATTTTACTTCCGAGATATTTTTAATATGGACCGTTAAAAAACTTTTCAGGACTGAATTGAATTTCAAGTTGGCGAAAGTCAGTAATCAAAATCGCATTAATATCTACATAGGAGATGTTTCGTACGTACGAAGGACTCGGTTACTCTCTCCGCGTATGGCGATCTACTTGCAAGAACATTTGCGGCTTTGGGGGGGAGAGGAGGGGGACAGTCCTGTGGACGATCGGCGACAGGTATTGTGTTGCCGATTATGGCAAAAGGGCTGCCTGCAAAACCCGTCCCGCGGGGCTATTGCGAGTCTCGCTAGCCTCGGAGCGCCTAACAAGTGCCTTATTTGTTCGGCACACGTATGGACATATACGTATACCCGGGGATCGGGTATACGCGCGCTATAGTTTCCACAGTGGTGCAGAAACGTCGCGTCGGCGAGCGGCGAGAGCTGTAAAGGCTTGTCACCTGAGAATGCGGACAGCGCGGCGGGCTGGCATTAAATGCCTGGCGTTCCCCACGTTGCGCCTATCGTTTATCGTGTCCTGAAAAATGTTATGGCTAGAACCTGACGGAATTTTTGTTTGCCGTCAACCCGTTCGTGGCCCCGCAATAAAAACATTCCGACTCAAAATGCGGCGAATATATAATTTATTTGTGCTCTGATATCCTTACATGTACAGAGTGCCTTTTACTTTTTCCCCAATTTTGGTGATAATTTCTTTCGGCTGTTTTTGGAATTGATTACTCAATAAGAATGATTTACATTAATTATTAAGAATAAGAGACTGAAGATAACACACTTTCGACGAAGTTTTCGAAATCGTTAATTAATATCAATGACATATTGAGAGAAGTGTTATATATGGGCAACCATAATTTTGTTGATACATGAATTACTAAAATTATATTATGTTTTAACTTGTAAATTGTATTCTAATCAAAATTGTTATTCTAACTAAATGTAGAACGCTCAAGTTGCTGGAACATCAAAATTTTTTATGGCATTGCTCATCGTCTTGAGTTTCCTACGTAATTATTCTTATGATCCAACAAAGTTATTTTTAAATCTGTATCTAGCTAAATTTCTAGATATTTCAGCAAAATCGTTCTTCCTATTAACTGAATGACAGGCAAATTTAATAGTTAACTCCAACTAACGTTTGGGGATGGAAGACAAAAGGAGAATTAAAATAGGAAATATTTTTAAGACTTCGATGTTATCTTACGAAAAGAGCTGCATCCCTCGTAGTATTCGCGATCGCTGAGCGATCTTTGCGATCTCGTCACAACGGACTGCAGAACGTGACCGCACGGCTAGAACGTGATACCTTGTTTCCTTTTCAAGTTAAAAATTCCTGCGTAACTCGTCCACCGTTGTGGGACGTTGGTAGGATGAAAAGATCCTACCCGGTTGGTAGGATGAAAAGAAGTACGAGGAACATGATGAGTCGACACGTCGCAAAAAAACGGCGCAACGAAAAGTCAGATGCCATGAGGCTAATCCGATTTCATGGGACGAGTCGGGAATGGGCACAGTGCTCTTTGACCATGATTTAAAATTTTCCGTAGAATCTTTCTCACCGATGCGCAAAACATCCTTCTCGAGACCGTATCGAAAATGATCGCTGTGGCTGGCCGCTGCAGTCGGTGCGGCATTTCGTCTCGGTTCAATTGCCTCGGAATCGTTGCAACCACCGCAGCTGCGAGTAGCAAGCGAGATTGGTACATACACCTACTCACGCGCATTGCAATTTTCGATTCCCTCGAGCGTGCCGAGACGCATCGCGGCTATCAAGTCGAATCGTTCTCCGACACCGAGACGGCAAATGCATTTACGAAGGAAAGGAAATAATATTTTTCGAAACGAGTTGTAGATAATGATGTAATTCAATCCCTGAAAAAAGATATGGAGAGAACGATTTTATTAAAGTATCTTAAGCTTTAAACAGATGTAGAGCTGAAAATAATTTTATTGAACAATTAAAATAACTGTAGGAAACTCAAGCATGAGAGAAAGGTCACCGATACTGACATAGGTCTCCTAAAGCGACATCCCTTTATTTCTTAGAAACTAACCTTTGCACCTTATTAATACTAATAAAAACGTGATCTGTTTAGCTAATTAAAGAAGCACAAACTCATAATTCATATATTTGTGGCTTATTTCTATACCAAATCAGCTAAAAACAAATTCTATGAATCCGAGAAGAAAATTCTTACGGTGTTCTTTTGCAAATTGCGTAATTAAAATAATAGTGACTGTATTATTGATAATATTATGTCATTTTAAATGTTTATAGTTTCATAAATTAATTTTCTTTACAGAATAGGATATATCTTTATTTATAGAATAGGAATGTTGGGGCATTATTGCCTACTATGTCAATGTTGGAGTCCATTTCAGACGCTCATTTTTGCATAACTTACGAAAAACTTAATTATTATAAAATTGCAAACAGTATTATAAAAACTGCTTATACTATCTGATAGAAAACACTTTTTAGTTTGTATTTATGTTTTTGAAGTTGTATTTTTATTTTTGTTTAAGAAATATTGTCTAAAAATAAAGTGGTACGTCGGTATCAGTGACCTTCCTCTAATAAAATGTATGACGCAAGTTGGTTGCTAGATGTGAAATTTTTTATAGCTCTAAAAAGTTTTCACATTCTAGCAACCAGCTTGAGAGAGCATCCTATATTTTATTACTTTAATAGTCTAAAAAATAAAATTATTTTCAGATCTGTATTTATATTTAGCTAAATGTTTAGATATCTCAGCAAAACAGTTCTCTCCATGGATGTAACGTTTTTTTTTTTCGGATAAAATTAAATTTCAATTGATATTAATGATGGACGATAGCTTGATTGAGAGAGAATGGTCTAACACGTATAATTCTCTCTCTTTCGACAGATACGGCAGTGGACGGGGGAGGCTGACCACTAAATTTTGCTCTTCCATTCGGAATTATACAGGAGGATACATTGGTCGCAAACAGCAATTGTCCGGTGTCACGTTTAATTGACGGTTATAAAATGTAGCACGAGCGTGCAGTCGAGAATAATTTGGCGTGAGACGCGCGAGCCAGCTCTCGGAGAGGAGATGCGTCGCTACGTGATTCCTATAATTTTCTGGATCGTGTTTAGCGAAACGACAAGTAGGTGTTGTAATATGCGTGTCCCTATCATTTCGCGACATTATTATTAGATAGACGCGCTTTGCATCGCATTACGTCGCGTTGTCCTCACTATTCGCGGAGAAACTCTCTACCACTCAAAATAATAAGCGAAATTAATCGATGGAGTAAAATCTTGATCAACAAATTTAATAAATATTTTAATATAGATATATATAATTATAAAAAAATATAACATTTTAATTCTCTTACTATACAAGAGATATATCATAATAAATCATAATGCATTTAAATGATATATTTTTAGTAATACGCATAGTTGTATATATTAATGTTATAATGTGATATAATTTTGATTACACGTGCGCACTACATTATGCAATTATGTAAAGCGCAGTGCACAGAGATTAGGAACAATTTATGCCACAAAAGTGTTTCAGAAGATGCGCGTTAGCGTATGATTCCTATAATTTCCAACGCTCGTGTTTGACAAAATAACAAGTGGGTGGGTGTCGGTTTTCACACCCGCGGCTCGACGGGGCCTCTGCGGAGAATGTAAAAAAGGGTGGTATACGAAACCGGTCCCGATGAATCTTTGTTATATGAAGCCCCCACATATCGTTTGCCGCCTTCTGCGTGTGCCTATAAGGACGAAACGGCTAGTCTCAGGACCGTACTCGCTACGAAAGATACCTACTCTTTGTATTTCCAGTTGTCGTTAAATTAATTTGATGATAGTGCCTTTTAAGACCTAATCGTATTATTATTATCTAATATTAATATTCAAACGACTTTGGATAAACATATTATTATGATCGCTTGTTTAATAAAAAAAAACAGAGTCGACAATGAGACAAATTATTGAAATTATCTTAATAAGACAAAGTGTCATTTCATTTTCTTGATATTGACAATATTCCGTTGCAAGAACAAATAGTTATTAACTGGTGGTTCATCTTTAATGCCCATTCAACGTCGACGAATTAAATATAGCCATTACGTCGAATTCGCGTGTTCAACGGAGCGCCAAATGCGGCGAGTCCTCGTTCATTAGCTTAAGCGCTCGATTACATCATGCTCGATTAAAATCGAATGTAAATCGTAGCTCTCACGAGTCGAGGATGTCTCATCGTAATGGTTGGTCATGCTCAAGCGTGAGCATTTTGCAATGTAGTTGAAAAAAAATTGAGAGAAATCATCCAATCTCTAATATTATTATAATTATGATAAATGAATATCGTTTTCTGTCGAAAGAATGTAAAACTTAGAAGTTACAACTGAAATATCATCTATCTTATGTCTAAATTCTAAGCAGAATCGTAAGGCTCGTAACATATTCCTGTAAGATTTGTAAGAATTTGTAAGTGCTTATATCTTTATACAATATTTTTGCAGACAGCTTCTTACTAGCCATAAAATTTACAAGAAAGCGTAGATATTTACGAATAATCATATACATACGTACGCATAAAATTAGAATACTGGTCACAAGTTCTTATACAAATTTTACGAGAACACGTTACGAATCTTACGAGTCTGCTTAGAATTGACCCATTAGTTTATATGATAATTAACAAGTTGAAATCTCTACTCCAAATAAAAATTTCATCCATGGCATCCCAAGGAACAAAAAAAATATCAAAATGACTTTATTTTTATTCTTAACATCAATAAATCATCAATTTTTTAAATCAAAAATCATCATTTTGACTTTCATGAACGTCAAAATAAAATTAATAAACGTTATTTTGACATCATGAAAGTTAAAATGATATTTTTTTATAAAATTTGATTGTTTATTAACCTTAAGAAACAAAATTAATTCATTTTGACTTTTTCTTGATTCAGTGTTGAGTTTCTCTTCCTTAGGATTGAATTCGAGGATCAATCCAATTCAAAGATTCAAGAGCACAGCTCTTAAAGAGTTAAGGAAGTAACATATTTCTAATCGACAGAAGAGATTAATCGATTAATCTGCTGGCTACTGTTTTTTCTCCGCGATTTGGCGGTTTGTTTTCTTTGATCAAATCACCAGTGGTCCCAATTCACACCTGACTCTCAGCGATAAAAACTGCCTCTAAAGATATCCTTATCTAGCTCCTGCGTAGGCACGAATCCCGTTCTTAAGACTTGGAGGAAGTCAACTGTTATCGTAGAGAGCAGGTAGTCGTCTCTTACAGCGCGCACCATCGAGCAAATTCATTTGAGCGCTCGTCTCCTGGAAGCCACTAGCTCTCTCTCTCTCTCTCTCTCTATTCGCTAGCTTCTTTCTCTTCCTCCTTCTTACCCATTTCTTATTCTTTTTCGTGATAAACCGTGCAGCCGCAGCATCCTTCGCCGACCACTCGAAGCGGTAGTGAACAGGACGATTAATTATCTCGGCGCCAAACAGCAATGATGAAGGTAACGACGGTCGATTAAGATCCAGCATCAAGAAAGAGAAAGAAAGAAAGCAAGAAGAGGAAGAAGGAGGACAGAAATCTCTGCGAAATCCTTGAAGAAAATTAACAAGAAATATACCTGGTCTGCCGGTTATTTCAATTTTTTCCATTACATCGTGCGATTAAATACTAGAATTACTCGATGGCTAATAATAGCAAGCGTGAACCGCAACATCGGACGCTTATCTTTATCGGTTTGCTGTTCTTGTATCTCGATTTTGACGTTTGATAACGATACGAGTTGGACTCGGTGAACTATTTGAGCAGCTTCGGGGACCCCTCGACTAAGTAGACACAATTACGATCGATTATCCAATGTAACCTTCCACTTCCACCGACTAATCTTGACCGTTCGTCGTTGGACCGTCACTTAAGTGAGACAATGTCCCGAACAAAAAAATATATTATTATAGCCCCTCGTTTAAACGATGAAGATTCGAATAATTGTCAACGTGTGGGTCACCCCGGCATCCTGTGAGAGATGACAATCTCAATAAAAGATCATATATTATATTCAATCTTTTGTTAACGCAACGTCTCATCTTTGCTAGATATAATACTCGTATATAACCAAAAAATACGACTGATTTCTCCAACGAAATTTTAACTTTAAATTTTGCAGACGTATATATTTATAAAATATGTGTTCATAAGTTTTGCAGGCACTACAAATGTATTTAATACAACAAATTAATTTCTAGTTTCTAGAAGTTTCAGGGTCGCACTACGAGGCGTACGGGACTGAAGTTTATATCGTGCGTGCAGAGGAAGAAAGAGAAAGAGAAAGATGAGAGGAGAGACCGAGATCCAAGGGCCTGAACGGCCTGCGGATGCTACGGTTAGTTGCCAGACGAGGATCTCGCTCTTTTGTGGCTCCAGCCGTCCAGGCCCCTTCGTCTTTCTCGACGAATGAAATATACTTCCACGGAGAACGGCCCTCGTAGCTGGCGCCGAATAGATCGGGATTTTCGGGCCCCGACCTTCTTGCCAGCTCTCACTGTGTTCGACCACTGTTGTACAATGCGCCGAGGCGTAAGCACACCCGGTTTCTTCGGAGAAGAATCCTATTTATCACTGCGATTCATTCAAAATCCCTCTTATATATTTCAACCCATTATCTGCTGAAGGTTAAAAGAATAATTCACGAGCGGCAATAAACATAACGATGAATAACATTTT
The DNA here is from genome assembly GCF_001594055.1 of Mycetomoellerius zeteki. Lineage (NCBI taxonomy): Eukaryota > Metazoa > Arthropoda > Insecta > Hymenoptera > Formicidae > Mycetomoellerius > Mycetomoellerius zeteki. The sequence continues at coordinate 2,217,238 of NW_017257294.1, forward strand.
CTAAGATATTTCTTTACGAAACATGATTGAAAATAGCTGATGCAAAATAACTCAGATTCAGCAAGAATTTAACTATTTGTTAATTATTTGTTATACCTGAAATGCGTTTTCTGTCTAGCTGAAATTATAAACGTCATAAGAAGAGAAAAAGAGTAAAAATTTTGAATATATTAATACAAGCAACAAATAGATTTTTTATCTTTTTGGTTACATCTTAAACTTTTTAAGTAGAACCGTATTATTCAAGTCAAACTAAATTGAAATTTCCTTAAAATTGATTAAAATACATATTTAAAAATTTTGAAGTCCGATTTATGAGAAATTCATCATTCTTTTCCGTCATATTTTTCTTCAAAAAAATCTATTCCTACTTAGTTTGCTTTAGAATTTGAGTGACTTGCAATTTTTTTAGCAATTTTCGTAGACATCGGTATGTGCTGAGGACGAAGAGGATTGACAAAAATAACACCATGGAGCGTCTCCTCCTCCGTTCGAGGTGACGTGAAATAACAACAATAAAAGTTGACGGGGGCCGATCATGGTAATTGTGTTCCGCCGCGTCACG